>NC_057800.1:389558323-389697505 GCF_018294505.1 Triticum aestivum | reverse complement strand
AGGGATGATCCCTTGGAACATGCCAGTAACCTTGAGCTCTTCATCTGCTATCTGGAGTTTGCCGATGACCTTGGGAGAAATCAGATTCAAACCGTCCCCGCCGTCAACCAACATCTTTGTGACCTTGAGGTTGCGGATCGTTGGTGGGACCAACAACGGCAAACACCCTACCACGATGGTGTGGTCAGGGTGATCCTCTTCATCAAAGATGATGAGCATGCGGGACCACTTGAGCGGCTTCTGAGAATCTTTCGCTAGTTCCACAACATTGACCTCATGTGCCCACTGTTTAAGTTGGAGGTGAGAGGAGTGCAAAGATGCACACCAGTCAATGCATAGGGTGTCAGTGGCTTTCTGGAACTCGTGCTCGCTGGTTTCCTCTTCATCTCCTTCTTCACTCTCATCATCCCAATCCTTCTTCTCACGGCCTCTGGCGGGGTTCCCTTGATACTGAGGAGCCTTGCCGGGGTGAGCTGCTCTGCCGCCTCGGCCCTTCTCGCTAATGCCATCTTGGTCTTTCTCCTTATCACGCTTCTCGTACTCATCCCTCTGCTTCTTGACGAGTTGCTCAACCTGATCACACTCCTGAAGATCATGTCCCTTGGTTTGATGGATCTCGTAGTATAGCCCATCACCCTTCCCAGCCTTCTCGGCAGTTGCGGCTTCCCGGCAATCAGTGCACGCGACAACTTCCTTGCCGGGAGCCTCAGACTTGGCCTTCTTGCCAGTACTAGGTGTGCTCGATCCTTCAACGGTCATCACTGCTTTATTCTTGCGCTTCTTGTTGCGCTTCTTGTTCTTCTTCTTCTGGTTGGTGGCCTCATCGTCGTCCTCTGTGTCAATGTCGATGCCATCTTCTTCACCAGGGAGTCGCCTCCACTCTTCTACCCGGGCACACTTATCCACCAGAGTGTATAGCTCATTCACAGTCTTGAATATCCGAACGTTCATTTTAGAACGTATCCTGCAGTTGTGCATGTTGGACTGGAGCGCAGCTATCACAACTGTTGGGTGGATGTCTGGAATGTTCCTGTGCACCCGGCTGAACCTCTACATGTACTTCCACAAACTTTCTCCTTCCTTCTGCGGGAGGAGCTGCAAGTCACTGGGCCGCCCTGGTTCTTGATGGCCTCCCATGAAGGCATGAATAAACTCATGGCATAGGTCAGCCTAGGTCGAGATGGAGTTCTCTGGCAAGTGCATCATCCAAGACCTCACATTTGGCTTGAGTGCCAAAGGGAAGTAGTTGGCGAATACCTTCTCGTCTCTTCCCCGGCAGCTTCAACAACGATGGTGTGGATGCTCAAGAACTCTGCCGGGTTCAATCTTCCATCGTACTTCTCTGGTATTTATGGCTTGAACGTGCGAGTAGATGGTCAATGGACTTGCCACAACTCGCGAGTGAAGGCGGGGCACCCAACCTCGAAAGGTAGGTACCCGCCTTCACCAGACATGGGTTGATCAATGCCGGGGCCATTGTGCCTATCATATTGGCGACGGGTTCATGGCGTCGCCCGATGGTGACGCGCGCGTCTTCCCTCCGCCTGTCTTCCAGGACTCGCCGCTGGTCTCGACGTGCACGAGGAACGGATGAAGCCATCGATATGTCATCGGGTTCTTGGTCGCGTGGCTCCGGCTGCGGCCCCTATGCTGGCTGCCTTGGTGGGGATTGCACCGTGGGGGTGGCCCCTTTGGTACGGCCAGTGGCTCGGGCCGTTGTTGCCGCCTGTGGAGGCCGTGACGGGCCCGCTTGTTGTGATCCTCCCGCCTCAGCGGAACCAATCAAGCTTTGAATGGTCGCTCTCCACTCATCCATCTGATTAGCCGCCGGCGGGAATCTCAACAGGAATTGGGCCTATGTCATGGCCTCCGAAGCAGTGTTCGGCATGGACGATGACATAGATCATAACGTCGCCTGGCTTCTGACGGCGCCGGTAGTGGCAGCGTTGTGCTCTTGTCGCCGTGATCCAGTCGCTAGGGTGGCGTGGTGATGAGGTGGATGCACTTGGGCATCGGCAGCTCCGTTCGACGCATCGGATCGGCGAGCTCGTCCCGGGGGTGGCGCGTGTCCTGCGGCCACACCCACAGCGGGGCGGCCCAAAGCTTGTGTTTCACCCCAGAGCGTGGAGCGTGGCCACTGGGATGCTATTTGCGATGTCCTTCTCCGGTGCCTCCTGCTCCCGTTTCGGCCGCTGGGGAGGTGGTGATGCCGCCGCCTGCGCCGGCCACGTCACCACAGCGTCCGAGTCCCCGTGCATCCGCATAGCCCCCACGGCGTTGGCGGCTGCGTGCGAAGGGGCCTTCAAGATGGACAAGTGAGCTGCAACACCGGGCTTCTTCTTGGGCGCCATGGATGATGAAGCCGTTGATGAAGAAAACAATGATGAAGATGACGCGCTGCTTACACTCTCGGGTTCGCGCAAGCGCTTCCCCCTACCTGGCACGCGAAAGATGTCGTGGAAAAATACGGCCACCTATGGGGCCATCAGCCCCTTGTGGTTTGGCAAGGGGGAAGAGCACATTGCACAAAGAGCGGAGGGCACAGAGTAGCACGACAGCGATCACACGGGCAGTTTTTACCCAGGTTCGGGCCGATGCGAGGCGTAAAACCCTACTCCCGCTTTGGTGGATTGATGAGAGGAGCATGGTGGAGACACATCGCTCTAGCCGGACAGGGTCACCTCGGAGCGAGAGCAGCTATGCGCGTATGAGTTTACAAGGGTTCGAATCCTTTCTAAGGTTGCCACGGCCCTCCTTTTATAGATACCACAATGGAAAATCAGCCATTGTGCACTGATTAGATAGCAAACAGTGCTATCATACCTAACTCTGCAGACAGGACAAGGCGTATTAAATGCACCGCTTAGTGTCACATCATAGTGTATCCCGACAAGCCTTGCCGTTTGGCCACCTTTTTGCCGGCCTGCGTGACACGTCCCTGGACGGGTGTCACTTGGAGGTGATTTCCTTCGGAAGTGGCTTCCACGTGCCAAATAACAACCACTTTGTCACTTGGGGGCTCGACACTGCACCGATCGGTGACTTGCGTTGCTGTGAGGTGGAGCGGTGGAGCCTCGACGGGGTAATCCGCCCTCATCGTACCCAGGAAGCTTGCCGGGACAGTCTTGAGACTTGTCTTCGGGGCAACCTCGACGTCGCCATGCTCACCTGCCCGGCATGGGAGGTTATTCCTTAATGATATCTTGCTCCTTTAGCTTTTCTTGGTCATCTTGATCCGCCCTTTGATTTCTCAAAGAGCTGATCTCTTCTGCTTCGTCTGGTCTTGGATGCTTCAACCTTCCTATTGAGCCTGTGTACCATCTGGGCAACACACCTGGGGTTTGTTGCACCAACATTTGTTGACCGAAGAGGTGTCTCGGTCATGTCTACATAGTTCTCGAACCCGTAGGGTCCGGATGCTTAATGTTCGTTGATGATATAGTGTTATATGAGTTATATGATTTGGTGACTGAATGTTGTTCGGAGTCCCGGATGAGATCATGGACATGACGAGGAGCTCTGGAATGGTCCGGAGGTAAAGATTGATACTATTCGGACACCGAAAGAGTTTCAGAGTGCATCGGGTAGTCATCGGATCGCCTGAAGGGGTTCCCGAGACCCCCGGGAGGATGGTAGGCCTATTGGGGCATTAAAGGGGAGCACACCAGCCCATAAGGGGCTGGCGCACGCCCCTATGGCAGCCGGCCTATGGGAGACAGGAAGGAGGGGGATTCGGCCTCCCCCTTCCTTCCCTCTCCCCCTTTCCTTTCCTCCTCCAACATATGTGGTTAGGGGGAGGGGGGCGGCCAGGGCAGGAGCCCAAGTAGGATTCGACCCTACTTGGGGAACCTCCTAGCTGCTCTGCTCTCCCCTATGTAGGAGGGGGGCGCCACACATAACAATGACAATCTCTTAGCCGTGTGCGGCACCCCCTCACAGTTTCGTCCCTCGGTCATATTTTCATAGTGCTTAGGCGAAGCCCTGCAGAAATAGCATCACCACCATCGTCACCACGCCGTCATGCTTCCGGAACTCATCCACTACTTCACCGTCTTGCTGGATCAAGAAGGCAATGATGTCACTGAGCTGAACGTGTGCTGAAGGCGGAGGTGTCGTATGTTCAATACTCGGTCGGTTGGATCGCAAAGAAGTTCGACTACATCAACCGCATTAACAAGCGCTTCCGCTTATGGTCTATGAGGGTACGTAGACACACTCTCCCCTCTTGTTGCTATGCATCCCCATGGATAGATCTTCCGTGTGCATAGAACTTTTTTTATTTTCCATGCAACGTTTCCCAACAATATAGGCATCATGTCTGAGACAAGTAGATGGAACGATTCTGCATCTACTACTATTACTCCACACATTGACCGCTATCCAGCATGCATCTAGTGTATTAAGTTCATGGAAAAACAGAGTAACGCCTTAAGCAAGATGACATGATGTAGAAAAGATAGACTCATGTATGAGTTAAATCCCATCTTTTTATCCTTAATAGCAATGATACATATGTGTCATGTACCCTTCCATCCCTAGGATTGAGCACCGCAAGATCGAACCCATTACAAAGCACCTCTCCCATTGCCAGAAAAAAAATCAATCTAGTTGGCCAATCCAAATCAATAGATCAGAGAGAAACACAAAGCTATATTAATCATGCATAAAAGAGTTCAGAAAAAACTCAAATAATATTCATGAATAGATCTGATCATAAACTCACAATTCATCGGATCCCAACAAACACACCGCAAAAAGTCATTGATGACCCACAGGTATAGGGATCAATTGTAGTCCTTTCGATAAGTAAGAGTGCCGAACCCAACGAGGAGCAGAAGGAAATGACTAGCGATTTTCAGCAATGTATTTTCTGCAGGCAATGAAATTGTCGGTAATAGATAGTTTGATAGCAAGGAAATTGTAACGAGCAAATAATAGTAATGGTAACAAAGGTGCAGCAAGGTAGCCCAATCCTTTTTGTTGCAAAGGACAGGCCGGAACAAACTCTTATAGTAAGTAAAGCGGTCTTGAGCATACACGAGAATTTCATCTAGTCACTTTCATCATGTTTGTTTGATTCACGTTCGTTACTTTGATAATTTGATATGTGGGTGGACCGGTGCTTGGGTGATGTTCTTACTTGAACAAACCTCCCACTTATGATTACCCCTTCTCGCAAGCATCCACAACTATGAAATAAGAATTAAGAATAAACTAACCATAACATGAAATATATGGATCCAAATTAGTCCCTTACGGAATAACGCATAAACTAGGGTTTAAGATTCTGTCACTCTAGCAACCCATCATCTAATAACTACTCTGCAATGCTTTCCCTTGGTCCCAAAGATGGTGAAGTGTCATGTAGTCGACATTCACATAACACCACTAAGGGAAACAACAACATACATATCATCAAAATACCGAATGAATACCAAATTCACATGATTACTTATGACAAGACTTCTCCCATGTCCTCAAGAACAAACATAACTACTCACAAAGCAAATTTATGTTCAAGATCAGAGGGGTATTGAATATCATAATGGATCTGAACATATGATCTTCCACCAAAGAAACTAACAAGCATCAAGTACAAGATGTAATCAACACTACTAGCAACCCAGAGGTACCAATCTGAGGTTTTGAGACAAAGATTGAATACAAGAGATGAACTTGGGTTTGAGATGAGATGGTTCTGGTGAAGATGTTGATGAATATTGGTCCTGCCACGGTGAGAGAATCGTTGGTGATGACGATGGCTTCAATTTCTCCCTCCCAGAGGGAATTTTGCCCGGGAGAATCTCTTCGTCGGAGAGCGAAAGTGCCCCTGCCCAGGTTCTGCCTGGAGACGGCGGCGCTTCATCCCGAAACCTTCCTTCTGATTTTTAGGGCAAATGGCATCATATAGGTGAAGATGGGCCCCGGAGGCCTAGTAGGATCACCACAAGCTCAGGGGCGCGCCCAAGGGGTGGGACGTGCCCCCAGGCTTGTCGCTACCAGGTGGGTTCCCCTTTGGTACCTCTTTTGCTAATAATTTTAATATATTCCAAAATAATTCTCTGTTAATTTTCAACTCATTTGGAGATGTTCATAAAATGCCTCCGATATAGCCCTTTCTGGTCCAGAATTCCAGCTGCCAGCAATCTCCCTCTTTATGTGAAACTTGCAAATAAGAGAGTAAAGACATAAGAATTGTATCATAAAGTGAAATAACAGTCCATAATGCAATAAATATCAACATAAAAACATGATGCAGAATGGATGTATTAACACCCCCAAGCTTAGACCTCGTTTGTCCTCAAGCGAAATCCAACATCGATAATCATGACCACATGATTAGAGAGAGAGGCGTCGATAGAAATAAAATATGGACATGGAAGCATCATTGTCATTAACATAACAACAATATATTATCATAAAACTTCGCATGCTAGAGTAACAATTCATTCACAATCTAGAGTGTGGAATATACACTATATTGGAAACTAACATACTGTGTTCTTAGTCATTGAAACAATCACAATCCATCATATTTTTAAAAAGAGTCCATGTTAGAGCTTTGTTTAGCAAGTTCACATACTCAACCATCATATAGTCTTCTATGATTGCTAACACTCAAAGCATATTTATAGAGCAAAAAGTTTCCATCACACACATAGAAAGATAGGGGTTTATGATTTTGTCTCCCAACTTATTTACCTCAAGGGTAATGTAAACAATAATAATTCATGATCACATATATCCAAATGGATATATATATATATATATATATATATATATATATATATATATATATATCAGAATAGTTATTCTGATAACACTTCCGCACTGCACGCTCACTGCAAGTGCACGTCATTGTTTGAACCAAGTGTGCTGCAGTACTGAGGCGAGTGAACTTCCCGTGACAAAAAACTGCACGCAGTGTTTTTTCTGGTACTGTTTTCGCTCTAGTTTTTTAAGCGTTTGTCGAAACGAGGCGTGTAATATATCATTGGAAAGCTATGGATTAGACGCAACGTCGCCATGTTGAACACTTTTCAAGATTCCTCACGGTTTAAGAGCAGTTTTGAAAATGGTGTGACCCACAACGAGTGGCAGCGAGCATTTTTCGCATTTTTTTCTAAACCAATCATTGGAATGAAGCAAATGATACACTGTTGGATAGATATCGTCGAGGCGCATCTTTTTCATATCTATTTCTTTCTCTATTTCGTTACGGTTTAAGAGCAGTTTCAAATTTACTAAATCACGGAATTCTGTTTTTCAAATTTTCGGTATTGTTTTCGCTCTAATTTTTTAACCGTTTGTCAAAACAAGGCATGTAATATGTCACTGGAAATCTATGGACAAGGCGCAACTTTCACATGTAGAAATGGTTTTGAGATTCCTTACAATTTTAAGTTAATTTTGAAAATCGTGTGGCAGACGACAAATGGCAGCGGCCGTTTTTCACGAATTTTTTACAAACCAGTCGTTGAAATGATTCAAATGATATGTCATTGGAAAGATATCGACGAGCCGCAACTTTTTCATATAGAACACTCTCTCTAATTCCTTACGGTTTAAGAACAGTTTTAAATTTATCGAAATGCGGACACTCTGTTTTTCGCGACACCCAAATCAATGTGGGTACTTCAACCGACTGAAAACTGCACTGCATCGGATGAAAAACCGCACTGCATCAGACGGGTAAGACAACTGCATGGTTTTCTTTTATTCAAACGTAATTTTTTTAAGGACGAGAAAGTAGAGTGCACTTCACATCGGGTGTAAATGAACCACAACACTATCAAGAAGTGAACCGCATTACTTTTTTTTCGCTTTCTTAACAAATATTTTGCACCTACGGGGTGAACAACATCATACGACCGACCACACTGCTTCAGAATGAAAATCGCACTGCATCGGATGGGCAAGCAAGCTGCATAATTTCTTTTGTCAGACGAGTTTTTGTTGTTTTTTTACTTTTTTTGTGAACAAGAGTGGACCGCACTGCATCGGGTGTAAATGAACCACAAACACTATCAAGAAGTGAATCGCATTACTTTTTTCCGCCTCCGTAACAATTTTTCTTGCACTTCGAAGATGAACAACATCATACGACCAACTACACTACCTTAGTTGGAAATCCGCACTGCATCAAATAGTCAAGTAAACCGCATTAGACTTGTTGGGAAGTTATTCTTTTTCTTTTTTCCATCGTGTGTTCTGCACTGCAAAGACGAGAGTAGTTATCTGCATACCTTCTGCATTGCACGAACAAGACTAGTGCACTGCACGAACAATACTAGCGCACTATAGGGGGCGACACATGTGCACTGCACGTACAATGCAAAAATGCTGAAAACACACATTGGAGGGCAAAAAACTTCAACAGAAGGGGATGCATCCCACAGATCCAGGGGACATCTGGGCTGAAATTTATACTAGTGGTCCCACAACGAACTAAAATTTTACGTAGGCACTTCTCAATTACAAAGTATAAACTGCCATCGACAGTGCAATGAACGTCTCCAACATGACATGCAAACTGCACAACACAAAAAACCACCATTTTCTACTAAAAATAGCAATAGAAAAGAAAAGGCCCTCTGTCCTCGACCGCCACCACCTCAATGGACAAAACAAACGAAAAAGTGGACTGCTCGCTCGTGCTGCTGCAACCGGTAGCGGCTCGTCGGCGAACTGCATGTGCACACCCCAGCCATACAAAATAGCCCTTTTTTTAATACAATAGCCCTCAAAATGAAAAGCATAAGGGCGTGCTTGGATTGGGTGTATTTAAATACACCGGTATTTAATTTATAGGTGTAATTTACCGGGCCAGTAGTGATTTCCGGCCGGAAGCGAAACGACGGATGGAGAGGTGTATTGTTTACAGGTGTATTCCTAAGCAAAACGGCATTCCAAGCGCGCCCTAAAAGCAATTGGGTCCATGGACTTTTGCACAACAGAGAGAACATAGCCGGAGCCATCATCGGGGGCTGCACATCAACCGAATTTTTTGCATTGGACATAGAGAAGAAGAGAGCTGCACAAATGCCAGGACAGAGCTGCAGGAAGTGTTCGGGGCCACCAAAAGGATTTCTAAGTGAGGTGCATCCTGGATCCTACCAAAAAACACGCCTCAAAATGAACTGCACGATTTGCAATCGGGCCCCTAACAGAGCTGCATCGCAAGAGAGTTCACCTCAGGGAGGGGGTCAGGGGGTCGTCGGAGGGCGTGAGAGAGCACCACCATCGACGAAGCCGCCGACCTCGGTGGCGCCGCTCGTTGGCCAAATCGGCGGTGGAAGAGGGAGAGAGTTGCCTGCGAGGGAGAGAAGTCGTGGCCGCAGATGGAGTACCACAGATGGTGGCCGTAGGTGGTGGGGATGGGATCCGATCGCGCGGGGGCACAAGGCTGCATGCGCCGCGGGCAGCAACCACTCGAGGCGCCGCACCCATTGGCTGTGTCCTGCGAGCGCCAGAGAAAGGTGGAGGAGGGTGCGGGACAAGGAGCCTTCGGAGCCCCTCGCGGGGGAAGAGGCGAGCTCCAGGCCCTGGCCGCACTGGCCACGACATCCCCGCGGATGGGCACGGCCACAGTGATGGCGCTGCTCCACTTCGGCGGCGGAGGTTGCGTGACTAGCAATGGGGAGGCGCGGCGAACTGCATGACGGAAGCCAACAAACCTCCCTTGCTGCTTAACCGCACGGCTAAGTCAGGAGGTCGATCCCGGTGGACGCGGGTGAGGGTCGGAGCGCGACGAAAGTGGCTGCGGAACCGCGGGATGCAGGAGATCAGAATAAGGTTGTTTTGTTACGAGAATAAGGTCTTAAGGGTATTATCATAATAGACCCATCCTATATATATATATGTGTATATCTATATCTATATATATATATATATATATATATATATATATATATATCTTTACCTAATATTAAAAGGAGGATTGTTTCTCCATTTTTTTTGGTTAACGGTGGGGCCAGATGATTTTTCGTCCGTGTGAGAAAAACGATTCGCTCGTGCCAGTTTTTTGTTCGTCTGCTGCTGGTAAAAGAAATTGTCCGCTGCTGGTAAAAAAACGAGGAAAAAAAATTAAGGCTTCTGCAGGTCTCAAACTGGCAACCACAAGGATCCTAGCGATATTTCACAACCAACAAACCACGTTCCTTTATGTGAATATTGACGGGTTGCCATGTATCTATACATTAGCACTGGCGAGAGAAATAAAGAAAGAAAACAGTCCAGGGAAATAAAGCAAGCACGAACCGACCGACCAGAAAACGTACACGGGTGATGATGCCTAGCTCCCATGCAATTCCTAGAAGTCCACGCCTTCTAATGAACAGATGGTTAGTTTAAATTAAAATGAGATTATGTGAACGACAAATACTAGGAGCGTCCTTGGCGAATTAACATGCACGTTGCCTATTATACATGATGAGTATCTCGAATTACAACATGGGCCTGCATAATTATATATGGAGAATCAATGAAATCCCTTAATCAATGCATTAATGGGTGGGTTAGCTTATCTTGACAACTTCAACAATACTATGTACAATTTTTTTTCTGGAGAAATAATACTATGTACATTGAATTGGACTATAGCCAATTATCCCTCATTCTTGTGTTTACTCATTAGCAAAGGACCACCCGCAAGTCTAACAATGCCATATTTTTCCCGCAAAAAGAAAAGAAACAACACAAACATTTCTTAGACTTCTCTACAAAGATGGTCGTCAAAGAACAATTCTCTTCATGTTAGGTATATTTGACTATACTTATTATTATTTTTAGAGAATTAGGAGTGCCGGAGTGCAATGAATTTTATCTCGTTGCAACGGCCGCGCCATTTTCCTACATTCCTCCACCTACCCTTTGTAGGTCAAAATTTAGTCCGCCGACTTGTGGCTTCGCAAGTTGTTCCGTCTGCATGGTGGGTCGATCTCAAGATCAGCTTGTAAACAAAGAAACAACTCCGCAACTATGCTAGCTCATGGCTATGGGAGAAAGAGGTTCTTAACAAAGGAAATAATCTCGCCTTGCCTTTTTACATAAAATTCGACCAATTTATGTAGGTGTGCAAGTTGTGTGTATAAACAACGAGCCACATGGAGAAACAAGAAACAAACAGTAACTAGTATAACGCCCGTGCGTTGCCACGGGCTCTTCAAAATTTATAATCAGTATCTTTCATTTATCATCCCCTCATATTGGGTGATTATGGGGTGCTCTAATTAGAAACACAACAATCAAATATTAGGAAATTTCACCGAACGAACAACAACGAATAATACGATATCTATCAAACGAATAAAATGAGGTCATATTTTTGGTCCGTCATGCACTTCTGTTGAAAAGTGCCTATCCCTTTTAGAATCAACCAACTGTTTGCTCGCACGCAAAAAAAAATACATCTCTAAAGTGGGGAACCGATCGGTGCCAAAAAGAACTCAAACTCCTATCCAATCTCGACTTCGTGCTCTTCCACTTCCATTGATAAAGATGGGACGTCAAGGGTTTCATCATGATGACCTCGAGCAGCCGCCGACATCCCTCCCCACATCTACCCCTACCCCCTGCTGCCGCTTGCACTGTCCTTGCTCCTCGAGGGAGTTAGAGACACAATGTTCTCTAGGATGGGCATGACCAGATCCACGAGGAGGCCACATTCTTCCATGGGAACCCAACCAAGCACACCACCCTCCGCAACCATCCAATCCCAGCCTAACAAAGTCAAGACCCGCCATCGATCCACAAATCAGGCTCGCCGCATCCAGGTTCACTGCAAGTCTGCGACGAGTCTGTAGTCGACACCTTGACTTTGGCTATCCCCACGGAAGAATCATCGGATCCTGCTTACTTTTACCATCACTTCGTCTCTTCCCAAGGCAGCGACACCACCCAGCCAATCACCACCACCGCTTGCAGCTTGCCTACATAAAATCATGAGAAATCTCCACGGCGGTGCTGTAAGATCACCTTGGCGACCTCGACAGTGACCGACTGGTCTAAGATCTAAACTAGCCGCTCTTTGTAGAAACCAATAGAAGTAGGCATGTGACTCAGATTTGTTCTTTGGTGTGCATGTGTTTCTTGCTGCCCACCAGCTCTTGTCTACAACTCGCCTATCTCTGTACCAGCTCTTGGTCTACAACTCGCCTATCTCCATGCTCAAGACGACCAAGCTCGATGCGCAAGCCGCATACGTCTGCTAGAGCTATATCCAGGCCTATAATTTTTGGATCACTGGCACTATGGGTGCCAGGACCGGAGTCGCCCTCATCCACCAAGTGGATCAAGGAGTTCCACCACCTAGACTCTACATCGCAACATTTTGTGTTTTCCTATAAAAAGTAAAGAACCTTCTCTAATAAACGTAAATATAACCTTTTGGTTTTATAGTCTCAACTTTCCTACACTCCAATACCAGAAGGATTTCTTGGTTTGATTTAATGACCTTCTTGAATGCCATTCACTTAGAAAGGTAGTAATACAATCTGTGATATTAAGGCAAACTATTAGTCATATTAAAGTGCAAAAGGCCCTATAGGAGTCAAAGCATGACTTTTATGGTTATACTGTAATTTTCAAGATCTGAGATTTATGCAAGTGTACAATTAGAGAAGAGCCAATTAAATAGATTTTCACATTCAGAATAGTACGATTAGCAGTAGCACTTCAATTTTTTCATGTTTGATCAGCTTGCTAGGTGGTTATCACTAAGCATGTTGGAACGATGAGCATAACCTAACTTAGTTCAGTACGTGTTGCTGCAAATTAGTTCAGTACGTACGAAGCTGTTGCTAACTTCAATGCCTGGCTGTTGCAAGTTTCTAATGAAAAAGTACTTCAGGTCAAAGGTCAGGGAATATACACTTTTTTTATCATGGTTGTTTCCTTATAGTGAACAACTTTGATCACCACTTCAGCAGCTACTATCTATAAGAAGACATTAGCTAAGTAGATACAGGCAAAGAAAGCATGTAGGCAAAACCAGAATTAAAAACATCCTTCTCAATGGAGCTCGTGCTGTTCGGAAGACCCTAATCATCAATGAGGGACCCCTCCGATGGTAGCATGGCGTGACAATTGCCGTCAATGACGACACCCAAAGTACCTTGCACATACCTTGCAAAGTGATGTGGATCTGAAGCAGAGGTGGGAAGGTAAAGGCTCAGGTGAGGTGGAATGAGACGTTGATATAGACGTGCACGCATGAGAATAAGGCGGTGCCCAGGATGGATCTCCATCGGAGGAGGCCGGATCCGCTGGGGAGGAGGTCGCTGTAGTACCTGCCATCTGTGTGATGGATCACGGGGCTGGCAGGCAGGGGGAGGGGATAGGAGGGAGCGGGTGGGCTAGAGCGCAGATGGCGGGTGCCCCCGACGACGGCTGGGAAGGATGGTGGAGGAGGTGGATGAGGATGGCGTCGACGGCGTCTGCGGTTGCGCCTCGTCCGCAGCCGTGCTGGTGGTGGTCGATGCGAGAGCCAGATGGCGTCGGCCAGAATCAGGCAGGGGCGACAAAGATTTAGAGGAGAGAGAGAATGGAGGCGATGATCGATGGGAGGAAGGGCCACCGGCGATTGGGGTGGCCTCAGATCCGCCCTCCGTGGCCGCCTATTTCATGGGACGAACACCCGTGCTCACCGTCGGGCTCGCCTTCGGCCGCTGCCTCGCCGACATTCACGACGTAGAGCCCCTTCCTCCGATCCCATTTGCCAGGGAGGCAGCGCCATCCTTCATCGCAGAGAACGATTCCACACTGAGATCCCATCCAGATCGTGATTGCGCCTCCCCAAACCGCAGCGGCACATCCCACTCCATCAACGACCAACCTATATGAGGCGGAGGGTCAGTGTAGGACGCGAGCGCCGTCACCATGGACGTGGGGGACGCCGTAGGTGGGAAGGAGGCGGCGATGGCGTCTGTGTCAGGAAGATCGCACGACGGCGGCGGCGTTTACTCAAGGGGATCGAGAGGAGCTGCGTTTGGTGCCGGGTGGGTTCTTTGGTGCGTGCGTGGGGCTGGAGATTGTGATAGGTGATCAGGTGAGGGTGTGCCATACCTGGATCGATAGCCTTACCATACCTGGTGGTAATTTAAATTTATTACCATATTTGATATTTCCCGAGTTATGGCCTTACCATACCTGGATTGATAGCCTTTGGGGTAATTTAAATTTATTACCATATAATTACCATATTCAAAATTTCCTGAGTTATGACTTTACCATACCTGGATTGATTTATTACTATACGTGGATTAATTATGATTTATTACTATATGATTTATTACTATACGTGGATAGCCTTACCATACCTGGTGGTAATTTAAATTTATTACCATATTCGATATTTCCCGAGTTATGGCCTTACCATACCTGGATTGATAGCCTTTGGGGTAATTTAAATTTATTACCATATAATTACCATATTCAAAATTTCCTGAGTTATGACCTTACCATACCTGGATTGATTTATTACTATACGTGGATTAATTATGATTGATTACCATAAATACGTTGGGTATTGCCGGTCAGACGAGAAAAGAGAAAAACCGGTGGGAGGGGCTGGTGGGAGGTGGGACGAAGAAAAACCGGTTGAAAATAAACCGGTTGAAAATAAACCGGTTGAAAGTGGGGGGGACTATTCAACCAATTCGTCCATTAGGAGTAGAGATCCGCAAGTCATGCATGTTTTGTGCAGGAAAGAAGGTTCTGATTAATTAAATTAGATTGGATTGGGGGATTGCATGGCATAAAGAAAGGAGATTGTTGAGGCTGCATGACATAGGTCAAAAGACACCCAGATAAAAAAAGACAGAGAAATATGTAGAGAGGGAGAGATTTAAATCTGATTGTGGGTTGTGGCTGCTACATGAGATAAAGAAAGGAGATTGGAGGCTGCATGAGAATGATAAAGAAAAAAGAGAAATATTTAAATCACATTGTGGGTTGTGGCTCTTGCATGAGATACAAAGACCCTTCTCAATAGAAAGACAGAAGTTGTTGCACGATTTCATTCATGCAACATTTTTTCTAATAAAATATTTTAAGAAAGGTAATATATTCCTTCCAATCACTATCTCCCTTCCTTGATTGCCGAGACACATGAGGTAGGCGTGACAAACCCTAAGCGAGATAGTAGTTTTCAGGATTATGAAAAAAGGAAGTGTTCCTTAACACCGATGTTAAAGCTTCTTTCAAGATAAAGGAACGACTGATAATGCTTTCCTTCCAAACTTTGGCATGCGCATGTTTGCTGCTGGTGGTGGTAACATACGGATGCCGTCGTGATGGACTTTTTGATGGACCAGCGTTAATTTTCTCTCCCATTGCAACGCACGGGCATTTGTGCTAGTATATATATATATATATATATATATATATATATATATATATATATATATATATGTATATATGTCTGGATCTATCTACCACATGATGATTGCCACTAAAGAGTGCATAGAGAGGAATTGGGATAAACATTAATGACTCTTGCATAAATGAAAATACATGAAAGTAAAAAATAGGCCCTTCACAGAGGGAAGTAGAGGTTGCCATGCACTTTTTGTTTTTGGATGTGCAAGCTCTTAATGCAAAGGAACGTCACTTTATTGCCCGTTGTGACAACAACCTTTATTATGCAGTCTGTCGCTTTTATTTTTTCACCATCACAAGTTCGTACAAAGCTTATTTTCCCTTACAATAAAAGATCATACATATTTAGGAGCAATTTTTCTTGCTTTTTGCACTGATGCCAACTTACTTGAAGGATCTTATTCAATCCCTATGTAGATATGTGGACTCTCATGTCATGAAACTGGGTTTGAGGGTTTTGGATGCACAAGTAGTATCTCTACTTAGTGCGAATTTTTGGCTAGCAAAAGATCCTAGACAAGCGCCAGATGTTAGGAGATCCATAACAACATAACTTCTATGTGAATGTAAACAACCATAATTCATTACGTTTTCTTCCATGTCCAACGTCAACTAATTGATATAGAATAGTTGATGGAGATGAAAATCGTAAAAGATGTCCAAGATAGTATATTTACATGTGAGGCCTCTCTCTCCTTACTACTTCTTCATGGATTGCACCAATGACCAGTGCTATGTTTATCAACTTCCAAATTTGTTTATCAACTATACTTCTTTTATGTGAAGTCATTACTCCCCATGGGAGTAGCATATGATCTTTTATTCTTTTTACTTTTCATTGCCAAGATTGAAACAAGGAAGCAAAGCAAAACTCAAACTACTCTTTATTATATATCTCGCAAACGATTACATAGATAGATAGACCACTAAGCAAGCACTTGAAAATAGATCATACTAAAAATTTATTCTTCTAATTCATGAAATAAATAAGGATCGAAGTAAGATATATAATGATGATAAAAGTGATGGTGATACGACAGCGGGGCACCTCCCCCAAGCTTGGCACAAGCCAAGGGGAGTTCCCATTCTCATGTACTCAAGTTTCCTTCTTTGGTGATGGTGGTGACGATGAGGTAGTAGGCTTGTCCTCCGGTTTCCAAGGCATAGGCTCCCCAATCATAAAAGGATGAACGTGTCTCCGGAGTCCTGAAATTTTCAGCTAAACTCATACCTTTAAATCTTGCCTCATACTCAAAATTTTGTTTTTGAAGATCATAGATTTGGCCTTGGAGATAGTCAATTCGCTTGTTGAATTCAAAGATGATGTCTCCCATTGACTTGCCGTCCACCTTGTGCTCGCGGGTGAATTTCGTGATCATGGAGTGGTTGGCGCTGAGTCTATGTTCCACCATCCCTTGGCACTTGAAGATCTGTTGCTCCACGGCTTCAAGCCTAGCCTCCATGCTTCTGGTCTTCTTAGGCCCTTGAACTCATGGATGTGAAGCACCACCTGATGGATCTGGATCTCTTGGAGGTGTTTCATCACCTCCAGTAGGTAGGGGTTGATGACCTTCTCATAGAATTTGTCATTTGAAGAGATTGGTGGAGCCATGGCGATCTAGATCTGTCAGAAAACATCACGAAACAAGAGCGATGGTCAAAACCTCGAGAAGTATATATAACAAATTTTTTCGTGCAGGACAAGTAACATGAAAGAAAAACGGAGTCGGGAAAGTCCACGAGGGGGGCACAAGCCTAGGGGCGCACCTAGGGGGTGGCCTGCGCCCTTAGGGCTTATCGCTCCCTTGTGCACCTTTCGGACTTTTTATCATTTTCCTAATTTTTTAAATATTCCAAAACGGACAAAAAGTACTTTTATGGAACTTTTGGAGTCAGTTTACTTACTGTACCATATACCTACCCCCTTTTCAGGGCTCTGGAGCATTCTGGAAGGTTTCCCTTATGTGTTCCTCTGGTGTCATAGTTTTAATAATATTTGTTTCAACATTAATGGGCATACCTGAGATATAATGTTTAATTCTTTGCCCATTAACCACCTTTCGATTAGTGCCTTCGGCGCTGTTTATCTTGATAGCTCCGAAACTGTAAACTTCTTCAACAACATATGGTCCTTCCCATTTAGAGAGATGCTTTCCTGCAAAGAATCTTAAACGAGAGTTGTGTAATAAAACTTGATCTCCTATTTTGAATTCCAGTTTTTGGATTCTTTTATCATGCACTCTTTTAACTTTTCCCTAAATAACTTAGCATTTTCATAAGCCTGTGTCCTCCCTTCATCTAGAGAACTAATATCAAATTACCTCTTTTCACCGGCAAGTTTGAAATCATAGTTAAGTTCTTTGATTGCCAAATATGCTTTATGTTCTAACTCAAGAGGTAAATGACATGCTTTTCCATAGACCATTTTATAAGGGTACATACCCATAGGACTTTTATAAGCAGTTCTGTATGCCAACAATGCATCATCTAATTTCTTAGACCAATTCTTTCTAGATATATTGACGGTCTTTTGAAAAGTAAGCTTTATTTCTCTATTGCTCAATTCAACTTGACCACTAGACTAAGGATGATAAGGTGATGCAATTCTATGGTAAAATGTGAACCACAATCAGTCATTAAATATCCAGGGACTCCAAACCCCGGGAGAATAACTTCTTTAAGCATTTTAATAGAAGTGTTATGATCAACACTACTAGTTGGAATAGCTTCTACCCAATTAGTAATGTAATCAACATCAACTAGGATATGAGTATACCCATTGGAAGAAGGGAAAGGTCCCATATAATCAAACCCCAAACATCAAATAGTTCAATAAAAAGTGAATAATTCATAGACATTTCCTAACGTCTGCTAATATTACCAGTTATTTGACATTCATCACAAGATAAGACAAACTTACGTGCATCCTTGAAGAGAGTAGGCCAATAAAAACAAGATTGTAATACCTTATTGGCAGTTCTATCTCTAACATGGTGTCCTCTGTATGCCTCGGAGTGACACTTTCGTAGGATTTGTTCCTGTTCATGCTCAGGTACACAATGTCCAATAATACCATCTACTCCTTCTTTATAAATGTGTGAGTCATCCCATATGTAGTGTCTCAAATCAAAGAATAACTTTTTTTCTTTTACTAGTATGTAAAACTAGGTGTTACAGATTTAGCAACAATGTAATTAGCGTAGTCTACATACCAAGGAGTATTATGAGAAGCATTTATAACAGCTAGTTGTTCATCAGGAAAACTATCATCAATAGATAGTGGGTCATCAAGAACATTTTTCGACCTAGACAAGTTATTAGCTACGGGACTGTCAGCTCCCTTCCTATCAGTAATATGCAAGTTAAACTCTTGTAGCAAAAGAACCCACCTAGTGAGTCTAGGTTTAGCATCTTTCTTTTCCATAATATATTTAATAGCAACATGATCGGTGTGAACAATTACTTTAGAATCAACAATGTAAGATATGAGTTTATCACAAGCAAACACAACTGCTAAAACTTCTTTCTCAGTAGTAGCATAATTTATTTGAGCACTATCTAGTGTTTTACTAGCATAATGGATAACATTTAATTTCTTATCAACTCTTTGTCCTAGAACAACACCAAAAGCAGAATCACACATAATTTCAAAAGGCAAGTTCCAATCAGGTGGTTGAACGATAGGTGCAGAAGTTAAGGCTTTCTTAATTTTTTCAAAGGCTTATACACAATCATCATCAAAAACAAATGGAACATCTTTTTGCAAGAGATTAGTAAGAGGACCCGAAATTTTAGATAAGTCTTTAATAAACCTCCTATAGAAACCATCATGACCAAGGAAACTTCTTATACCTTTAGTATCTTTAGGACATGGCATTTTCTCAATTACATTAACTTTAGCTTTATCCACTTCAATGCCTCACTCAGAAATTTTATATCCCAAGACAATACCTTCATTCACCATAAAGTGGCACTTCTCCCAATTCAAGACAAGATTAGTTTCTTCACATCTCTCCAAAACCCTATCAATGGTTCTTAAGCAATCATCAAAGGAAGTACCGTAAATGGAAAAATCATCCATGAAAACCTCAACAATCCTTCCACAAAAGTCAAAGAATATAATAGTCATACATATTTGAAAGGTAGCATGTGCATTACATCAACAAAAAGGCATACATCTATAAGTATAGGTTCCAAAAGGAAAAGTGAAAGTATTTTTCTCTTGGTCGGATTGTGATACATGTATTTGAGAGAAATGAGAATATCCATCAAGAAAACAAACGTTTGTGTGCTTAGACAATATTTCTAACATTTGATCAATAAAAGGCAATGGGTAATGATCTTTTCTAGTTTTTTGCGGGCTTTCTTTAATTTTCTAAAATCGATTACCATCCTATAACCGGTTACAATTCTTTGTAGGATAAGCTCATTTTTATCATTAGGAACAACGGTAATGTCTCCTTTATTAGGGACACAATGAACATGAATTACCCATCTATTATTGGCTACGGGATAGATTATACCTGCTTCAAGGAGCTTTAATATTTTAGTTCTTACCACCTCCTTCATCTTAATCTTGTGCTGACATAGAGTGGGGCTAATGCCCTTAAGATCATCAAGAGTATATCCAATAGCGGCACAATACTTCCTCGGAGTTTTTAGTAGTCTCTTTTTTTCATGCTCTAAAAGGTTAGCACTAATAATAACATGATATATCTTCTTTTCATCAAGATAGGCATATTTCAATGTATCAAGAAATTGTTGTAATTCAAACACAGGATCACCTTTAGGTGGAGGAGGACCTCCAAGGGTTTCAATAGGTAGATTGTTTTCAAGATATGTCATGGTTTTGTCACGGCAGATTTCCTAGTGCAAGGACTTAGGTGTTGAGCCATCACAACGTAGGTTAGCTCGAAGGGGTTGATCGGGACAAAGGACACAAAGGATTTACCCAGTTTCGGCCCCTCACAATAAGGTAATAGCCTACGTCCTGCTTCTAGTTGTATTGCTTGAGTTTTGGTTACAAGGGATTGAATACGCTCGACCTAGCTATCGATCAATTGATTCTTGGGTTAACCTTCCGCCGGGTCTCACCCTTATATACACAGGACGAGGCTCGAGGCATACAAGAGTCCGAGATGGATCACACAACATGATCGATTGGGTTTCTAAATTGTCCTGCCTTAACAGGCAAGCCACCATATGGTGGTTTACACGTCTGGGTCTTGGGCCAACCCCAGGCCCGCCTCTGTGATTCGTCGTATTCTCACTTTGTCTTCTTGGGCCTATTGGGCCTCCTTCATATTAAGTCATCAATGGTGTAAGCCGGCCCCTCCTGGACGAGTCACACCATGGGGTTATATCCCCATCATTAGGCCCCAGATTGATTTGAACATGTTCATGTCAATCATCTTAAATCTTTCAATGTTTAACCTGACAAGCTCTCTTGACCCGCCATGATGAAAGGTGACGTCATGTCATTAATCTCAGAAAAATCTTATGACATCACAACAGATCTTTGCATTGATCAGCCATTCCGAGAATCGAGGTGCCTCTGTTGTTAAGATAATGATCATGCCTCCTTGATTTCCGCACCTACCATTTTACTGTTCACCATTTCCCTTATAAATAGGCATGGGGGGTCCTTTTTCACTTTCACCCTCGTCCCTCTCTCTCTTGTCTTCCTCACGCCAACCGCTACAGCTCGAGCTCCACCGCCAGCGTTGACCTTCACCAATAGCTCCGACCTGGCCGGTGCATCAACCTGAACGAACTAGGGAATCACGGCACACGCTCACTCACCATCACTGCTGTCAGGTATCACTTCCCGATCCTTTCAGATCTGCACTAGGTCTTCCGCCTTTCACAAGTTTATCGGTGTTCGTCGCAGTTCATCCGAGTTCATAATAGTTTCTTTCATTAATGCTTAGTTTAATCCAAAAACAGGGCTGAAGTTGTGCGATAGCAGTTTTAGCATCTGTTTCTCATCGTAGATTCCCTCCATCCCTTTGAGATTCAATCTCCAGCACACTAGTTCTTCCTTGACACTTTAGGTTTAGCCATTTTTCTCTGTTTTTCGAACCGTTGTAGATCCATAAATATAGCTGCCAACCTGGAGAACCTGTTTGCCCCGTACTTAGTAAAATCTCAACTGCCTTGACTTGATAATGTACTGACCCACCATTCATTGCCTGGGTGGTTTAAATGACAATCTCTGTAACCTGCCAAGACTTAGCCGGCTCAATTAGAATGCACAATTTGTTCAAAAATCCAGATTCTTGTATGACCCGTTGGCAACGTTGGATGATTCAACTTAACCATGATCTTCTAATCCATCGGGGAATGGCCGGCTTAAACATGAATTTTGTAATTACTTGGCAGTTCACCATCACAATATTGACCTGCCATGTTTTATTCTCAAGCTTCCGCTGTCAAAATGACTAAGACCATCACCTCTTGTGATTGGGTCGCTTCCATTGTCACTGAACAATCTGTCAACGAGTATGATGGGATGGGTGTTTTACCAACAAAGGACGTCCTCCATTGGTGAGTTCCAGGGACTGAAGTTCCGCCTCAACATAAAGAAGGCGAGGTCATAGTCTTTGCAAATCATCTCCTCCATGGTTTCTCACCACCCGGATCAAAATTCTTTAGGGATGTTCTGAATTTCTACAAGGTGCACCCCAAGATATGGGCCCCAACTCTGTTTCTAACATCTGCAACTTCCAAGTCTTTTGTGAAGTTTACCTTCAAGAGGAGCCCAATGTTGATTTATTCAGAGAATATCATTATCTGAACCAACAGACCAAGATGACAGACGAATCTAGCCTTGAACTTGGATGGATTTCAATCCAGAGGCGAAGAGATTTCGTCTACCCTGCAGCCACACTGCCCGGTCATCCGAAGGACTGGAACCAGACTTGGTTCTACTGCCAAGATACCTCTTCAGCGGGTGAAAATCCTCTGCCGGGTTTCCGTGCTTGCCGGCTCAGACCTAGGCATCCACTCCCTGACCGGATCACATCTGTAAAATGAGCCAAGTATGCGTCTATCTTTTGAAGGATAAGGGCTTTGCTAGCCAACGGCTTGATTGGTGTTGATTTAGTCCATTGTTGGGTCGCTTGAAGAATCCTGCCTTTGAGCCACCGTGCTGGCTTAATGTATGATTACACATGTGAGACCCTCAACAATACAATCAAACACGTCTTGAAGAGTAAGAGATCAATGAGATGACCAAGTCGTTGCTTGGGGAGAGCCTTGAAAACTGCAGCAAATCGAGACTGAACCCTTTCCGTGCTCTCAATCCTTCTCCCAATGTAAGAACTTTTAAGTCCCCCTTTTTTTACTTACTTTATCCCTTTCTCATAATATTCTCATCTTCTCATTGTCATTTATGTTTTCAGACCGACTATCCTTTTTGGAAGAAGAAAGTTCCCGCTGCTGCTTTAACCAAGAAGCAAAGAACAACAACTAGAGGCCGGTTTCATCCCAAGAAAACCACTTCAGAAGACCTCCTCAAGCTTGATGATGAGTCAGAGCTAGAACTTGACTCCCTTGGTCGTCTTTTTATGCAACTTATTGATGCCGATCCTTCTTAGGTGATGCAGCAACAAGTCATGATGATGCAATAGAGGTAATCCCTATATCCTCTGGCTCAGAACCTCCGGCGAGACAGAAAACTCGGCGGGTCATCCAGAAGGTGAAATTTACTCATCCTCTTGCTTACTTGGATCCTAACTTTCTTTTGAAGAAACAACAACATGAAGCAAGACACCCAACCCGGAGCGGCGGTTCTCAGGACCTAAATCCCGGCTTACCAAATACACATGTTCATTGCAAACGTCAACACGAGGTGGTACATAATTCAGATTCTCTTTATCCCTTAGCTGGCTTCATACGTCAGCCTCTTCTTCCAATTGAAATTATAAGAAGATCCCTCCATCGTCTGGCGACTCTTCTGGCACTCAAATGCCTGTCTTTAAAGTTGCCCCTGGGTAAGTATTTTGCACTTGTTTCATTTGTTGATCAATATGTTATGATGATATACTCATACTCCTATGTTTTCATTGCAGAGGCATGGCCAAAGTCGGCAAAAAATAGAAATTGGGTTGTTCTTCAAGGAATCCCCAAATCCCTGAGCCAGAGCAGCAAATGTCAGAAATCCCAGATGCCACAATTCAAGATGTTGCTTGCAATCCACCGCCGCAAGTGGATGTTATGGTTCTTAAGTCGACTCATACTGAAGCTGGCCCAGTCAGCAGCCATGACCCGCCAAGTCCTAAGCCGCCCAGCCCTGCCAAGCTTGTTGAAGAGGCTCCTTCTCATAAGATTGCCGAAGACATCATCATTACTGGCACGGGCTATATAGAGCCAGGGAAACCCACTGTCTTAGCCAAACACAGCGCCAAGGAAGAACTTTTAGTCGCTGACAAGGGCAAATGTAATCTGGACCTAGAGAGCTATGTTGGCTTCAACGCAAGTGACATCTATGCAGGCTACTTAAGCTGCCTTCATACTAGCCATGATATGGAGCCCGACTTAGTGAACCTTATGAAGGAACGCTTTGAGGCACGTTATGAACTCATTTCCTTATGTATTCATGTTAGCTGCCAAGTCTAGAGGATAAGAAAGAATTGAATATGTTGTAGACTTAACGATAACTTTGGATTTGTAACCTCGTCGGGTTAACTTATCCATTTAGATCCAAATATGTAGCCCCCAAGGACCGACTTAAATTTAAAATTGAGCCAGGACGTGTAGACAAAAAAAATACAAACATGTAGCCCCCAAGGGCCGGCTTAAACTGAGACGTTGAGCAGGGACTTGTTATCACTTAAAGAATTTCGAATACCTAGCCCCTATGGGCCGCCATAAACTGAGAAGTTGAGCCGGGTCATATAGTCTCTTTAAGAAAACCAAACACCGAGCCCCCAAGGGCTGGCTTAAACTAGACTTAATTAAAAAGTGAATTAACCCACATTAGCCCCCAAGTGCCAAGTAGAGTACTTGTAGTGTGCTTGGTACTTCAACAGAATATCAACACCAATAATTAATCCTTGCTTTATAATCATCACTGCACCATTGTATTGTAGGCAGAATTGAGTATGCAACAATCGCAAGTGGACAACTTAAAGAAAAACATCAAGACCTAGCAAGCAGAAACCACCAAGGCCAAATCAAAATTGAAAGCCTCATTGGAATCAACTGAAAAGTTGAAAGGAGATTTTGACACTGAAGGAGCTGGCTAGGCGACTCAGAAAGTTGTGCTACTGAAAAGGGCCGAAGATGCCGAGGCTGCTCTTAAGCCGGTGACTCAAGAGTTATCCCGTTTAAAGCAACATATTTTTTCAAATGACAGCCGCCATCTTTGGTAAGTATAACATGTCAATCTATTTCTTGAATCCCCCTGTCATCTCTTATGTGTATAAAAAGGTCTAATCCGCCAGCAACTCTTGTCTTTAACATGCGCCAGGAGTGCTAGCCTTGGCCAAGATATGTTTCTAAAGCTGAAGGCCATTTACTCTTTAACTGAACAGTTGTACAGTGACACCCTCCGCAGTCTTGTGGCCTTGGGGGGCAATAGAAAATAGCCGAATCAGATCAAGTCTGTGATGGAACACTTATCAACTATCCCAGGCCAGATCGATGAACAAAGGCTATCAGCCCCCCGAGCCATAGCTACCTTGCACTTGGCTGGGCCAAAGCCTGGCAATCAAAGCTTGACCCGGAGGAGATAGCCACTGGGTGTCCAAAATTTAAAGATGACCAATCCCCCTTTGAAGAGAAGGGATTCAACCACTGTGTTCGAGAGATGTGGCGTGTGGCCTGCAAACTTGTGGAGGAGCTGAACCTGAACAATTACATGGCGGCTTACTATAGCAAAATCAGAAGATTAAACCATCGGCCCATAATGTTGTCAGTCTCATCCCTCCTCGTCGTAAGCACATATTTGCTGCTAAAGTCGTTCCTTTTGTTATTCTCAATGATGAAGCCACTTTCAAAGCTTTAACCAGCATTGATTGGACCACGGCTGATCTCTAGATGGTCGACAAAGAAGAGCCGGAGTAGGATGACCCGGAGTCATCAACTCGTCAAGGAGAAAAATGAGGACAACCTAGGCGGCTCTTAAGCCAAAGCATAAAAATTCTTTTGCCGAAAAACACTTTGCTCCAAACTTATGGGCTTATGAAAGCCTTGTAATAGAGTAGCCTTTTGCAACAATGACCCGCCTTGCCATGCCATCATGCATGTTAACTACTGAAACACCATGTTGAATCTTTTATGATAGGCTTGATTTAGTTGTTCAAACAAGCCATAGGAGCATTCTCACTTGTGTGTAAAAATCCTCATATCCTGCCAAAAGAAGTTAAACACATGCCTTGGCGACTTAATTTTGCTAAGCCAAATTTAACTGGCGACTCAACGTCCAAAACCAGGATGAGTTATAACCCAAAAATATTCAAATATGAGGCGCTATCCACTGGCGACTTAAAATCAAAGCCATGGCGGGTTATGACCTAAAATATTCAACCATGACTGTCATAACCCAAAACCAGGCGACTCAAGGATCTCAACATAAAATCCAAACAGAATATATGCAAATCTTGAAAATTCACTAGGCCAACTTTTAAAACCGCAACAACCGTTTGGCACTCAGACCTTATGTTTGCTTTCAAGGCCGCAACACCCATTTGGCACTTAGGCCACATGCTTGCTTTAAAGGAAGCAATGTCAGTTTGGCACTCAGGCCACATGATTGCTTTCAAGGCTGCAACAGCCATTTGGCACTCAGGCCACATGATTGCTTTCAAGGCCGCAATAGCCATTTGGCACTGAGGCCACATGATTGCTTTCAAGGCTGCAACAGCCGTTTGGCACTCAAGCCACATGATTACTTTCAAGGCCGCAACAGCCATTTGGCACCTAGGCCACATGATTCCTTTAAAGGCAGCAACAACCATTTGGCACTTAGGCCACATGATTGCTTTAAAGGCAGCAATAGCCGTTGTTGTACCTAGCTCACTGTAAGCCATCTCACACATGACATAAGCCACCGTTTGAACCTTAACAAGTTCAAGGTCTGTTAAAAAGATTGACTGTTAAGAGTTTGGCGGGTCATCAGTGGAGTAGCCAGTTGCAAACACACAGGAAAAAACTTAGAAGAAGTGGCTTTCAAGCCGACCTAGAGGGTATGAAAGCTAAACCCGGCGGTTGGAAGCCCCCAAGTGACCTTGTGATCAACCAATAAAGGCTCAGATACTCAGAAATGAAACAACATATGCCCCATAATTCGGGGATGCCAGCTTTATTATATTGATCATAAAAGGTATATAAAGTGACAAGAGTATGTACAAAGGTAATAGCTGGCGGCTCAAGTATAGTAGGACCGAAGATGTGCGATATTCCATGGACGGCGGTTCTCCTCATCCAACTTGCGAGAATCCCTATGCTCATGTACATCAATGAGGTAATACGACCCGTTGTTCAGATTCTTGTTGACCACAAAGGGTCCTTCCCAAGGTGGGGATAACTTGTGCATATATATCTGATCTTGGATGAGCTGGAGCACCAAGTCGCCTTCTTGAAACGTCCGAGTCTTAACTCTATGACTACGATAGCAACACAAATCTTGTTGATATATCGCTGAATGAGCCACCGCTAGATATCGCTCCTCATCCAAAGCATCAAGTGAGTTTTGACGTGCTATTTCATTATCAGCTTCAATATAAGCAGCCACACGAGGCGAGTCATGACGGATATCACTTGGAAGAACCGCCTCTGCCCCGTAAACCATGAAGAAAGGCGTATACCCTGTTGGTCGGTTGGGGTGGTATTGATACTCCAAAGTACTGATGGTAACTCCTCAACCCAACAATCTGGTGTTCGCTACAAAGGAACCATAAGCCGAGGCTTGATACCTCTCAAGATTTCTTGATTTGCCCTCTCAACTTGACCACTAGACTGCGAATGAGCCACAGAAGAAACATCAAGACGAATATGCTCTTATTGACAGAATTATCTCATAGCACCTTTAAACAGATTAGTACCATTATCAGTTATGATACTATGAGGGTAACCAAAATGGAAGATCAATTTTTTAACAAACTGAACTGTTGTTGCCACATCACACTTGCTGACCGACTCTGCTTCAACCCACTTGGTAAATTAATGAACCGCCACCAAGAGGAGGGTTTTCTTATCCTTAGACCTTTTGAAAGGTCCAACCATATCAAGCCCCCAGACTGCAAATGGCCAAGTAACTGGAATCATCCTCAATTCTTGAGCCAGCACATGAGCCCATCGAGAAAATTTCTGACATCCATCACACTTACTAACAAGATCCTCTGCATCAGCATGAGCCGTCAACCAATAAAATCCATGACGAAAAGCCTTAGCCACTAGAGATTTAGAGCTGGCATGATGACCACAATCACCTTCATGGATCTCTCTTAAAATATCTCCGCCCTCTTCAGGAGTAACACAACACTGGAACACGCCTGTAACGCTACATCGGTGTAACTCACCATTAACAATAGTCATGGACCTAGATCACCGGGTTATCCTCAGGTAACTCGCCCCGGGTCATATAAGCCAAGTAGGGAAGTGTCCAATCAAGAATAGCATGGAGAGCCGCCACCAACTATGCCTCTGAGTTAGGAATAGCAAGATCCTCTTCTGATGGCAACTTGAATGAAGGATTATGCAATACATCAAGAAATACATTCGAGGGTACCGGCTTACATTGAGACCCCAGCCGGCTCAAAGCGCCAGCCGGCTCAAGGCATCAGCCGCCTCATTCTTCCTTCGATCAAGATGCTCCACCAGATAACCTTTGAAGTGACTAGCAATATTGTCAACCGCCCGGCGATAAGCCGCCATGAGCGGGTCTTTGGAATCCAAAGTGTCTGAAACTTGCCGAGCCACCAAATCCGAGTCACCAAAAGCACTGGACTCCGCTTAAATTCATCTCTTTGGCCATCCGAAGTTCATGGAGCAGAGACTCATATTCAACTGCATTTTTAGTACGAGGAAACATCAACCTTGAAACATAACAAAATTTATCACCTTGTGGGGAAGTCAAAATAACCCCAACTCCCGAGCCTTCTAATTGCCTAGACCCATCGAAGTGAATAATCCAATATGTGTTCTCAGGCTTTTCCTTAGGCGTCTACAACTCCGTCCAGTCATTGATGAAATCCACAAGAGCCTAAGATTTAATAGTTGTCCTTGGCACGTACTTCAAACCATGGGGACCGAGCTCAATGGCCCACTTAGCCACCCGGCATGTGGCCTCTGTGTTCTAAATAATATCCCCAAAGGAGCAGAACTGGCCACCATAATAGGATGGCCAAGAAAATAATGCTTCAACTTATGACTGGCCATGAACACCCCGTACACCAGTTTCTGCCAATGCGGGTATCGCTATTTAGACTTAGTTAACACCTCGCTGACATAATAAGGCGGCCTCTGAACAAGGCAATCTTTACCTTTCTCCTTGCGCTCTACCATAATTGCCACATTGACAGCCCTACTGATAGCCGCCACATATAAAAGCAAGGGATCTTTCTCAATGGGAGCCGCAAGGATGGGCGGCTCAACAAACTGTTTTTTGAGTGCCTCAAATGCCTCATTTGCAACATCACTCCAGACAAAGTGATCTGTTTTCTTCATCATATGGTATAAAGGAATTGCCTTGTCTCCCAGGCGACTTATGAACCAGCATAAAGATGCAATACAACCCGCCAAGCGCTGAATGTCATTGACACACGCCGGCTTAGACAATGAAGTGATAGCCTTAATTTTCTCCGAGTTAGCTTCAATGCCTCTCTCTGAGACCAGAAAACCCAAGAGCTTGCCTGCAGGCACACCAAGAACACACTTGGCTGGGTTAAGCATCATTTTATAGATCTGGAGATTATCAAAGGTCTCTCTCAAATCATCCAACATAGTCTCCTTCTTCCTGGACATGACAACAACATCATCCACATAAGCATGAACATTGCGCCCAATCTGCTCATGTAAACAATTCTGGACACAATGTTGATAAGTCGCCTGGGCACTCTTGAGCCCCAAACGCATAGACACATGGCAGAAAGCCCCAAAAGGTGTAATAAAATCCGTCTTCTCTTGGTCTTTAACTGCCATCTTAATATGATGATAACTAGAATAAGCATCCAGGAAGCACAAATGCTCACAACCCGCCGTAGCATCTATGATCTCATCAATACGGGGAAGAGCAAAAGGATCAGCTGGACAAGCTTTATTGAGGTCTGTATAATCCACACACATAAGCCAATTGCCATTTTTCTTAAGTACCAGCACCGGGTTAGCCAACCACTCAGGGTGAAAAACTTCAACGATGAACCCGGCCGCGAAGAGCCGGGCCACCTCTTCTCCAATAGCCTTATGTCGCTCCTCATTAAAATGGCGAAGGAACTGTTTCGCCGGCTTAAAATTAGGATCAATATTGAGAGTGTGCTCAGCAAGTTCTCTCAGTACACCTGGCATGCCTGAAGGCTTCCATGCAAAGATGTCCTGATTCTCATGAATGAACTCGATGAGCGCACCTTCCTATTTTGGATCCATCTTAGCGCTGATGGTGAATTGCTGAGAGGAGTCGCCAGGGACAAAGTCAACATGCTTGGTATCATCTGCCGACTTAAACTTCAACAAAGGGTCTTGCTTAGTTGTCAGCTTTTTCAAAGGGGTCATATCAGCTGGGTCAACATTATCTTTATAGAACTTGAGCTCCTCCGTGGCACAAGCCGACTCAGCATATGCAGCATCTCCTTGCTCACATTGCAACACAATTCTTCTATCGCCATGGACTATAATTGTGCCCTTACGCCCTGGCATTTTAAGCTACAAATAAACATAACAAGGCCGCGCCATCAACTTGGCGTAAGCCAGCCGCCCAAACAAGGCATGATAAGGGCTCTTGATTTTAACCACTTCAAACCACAGTGTCTTTGCTCTATAGTCATAGTCATCACCAAAAGCCACTTCCAGGGCAATCTTCCCTACTGGGTATGCTGACTTACCAAGGACCACACCATGAAAAACTGTAGAGGACGGCTTTAGCTCTTTATCATTCTGTGGAAAGTATCATAATAAAGGATATTGATACTACTGCCACCATCCATGAGCACCTTGGTGAACTTGTAACCTCCAACCCGAGGGGCTACCACCAACGCTAATTAACCCGGATTCTCAACCTGGGGCGGGTGATCTTCTCTACTCCATGAAATTGGATGCTCTGACCACCGCAGATATGGAGGTACCACCGGCTCAGCTGCACTGACTGCGCGTTTATGAACCTTCTGATCTCGCTTGTAGAGACTCGTAGTGAAGACATGATACTGACCACTGTTAAGCTGCTTTGGGATGCTCTGGTATCCTGACTGATGTTGTTGGTTACTTTGGCCCGACTATTGATTATAACCACTCTGGTTGCCTTGTCCTTGATACCCAGAATTTGAGCCGCCTCTGCCAAAACCAAGCTCCTATGAGCCGGAACTTGACCCGCCAGGCGGGCCATTATTGTTGCCATGATTCTAACTAAAGCTAGAATTGTTGTACTCTTTCATAATGAAACGGTCCTTTTAAGCATGAGTTGATAGATGATCGGGCAGGCTATGCTCTGGGAAAGGGTCATTAAGCATTGCTTCTAGGTTAAATTTCGGTCCTCCAAACTGCGGCTTACCCTTATGACACTGATTTTTTTGCTGAGCATTGGTATTAGCCACAAAATCTGACCTGCCATCGATTTCTTTGCGCTTACCACTGTTTCCCTAGTTATAACCATTATGCCCTGTCATATTCTGCTGCTGGCCCTTACTATTGCCACTCTTCTTCCCCTTGTTGGATTTTTCATCATCAGATCTAGGGTCCTTAGTGTTGTCTGAGTCGACATACTTGATGGGAGCCGCCATAAAGTCTCCCATGTCATTGATGTGACTCTTAAGCCGCCCCAGCTTCTACTTGAGGGGCGTGAAATGAAAATTCTTCTCCAAAGTCAGAATAGCAGAGCCTGGTGCAATGCTATCCGATGAGTGGATGATAGCTGAGACCCAACGAAGCCAATGGTGGGCTGACTCATCCTCTCATTGTACGCAGTTGTCTAGATCAATAATCGACAGAGGTTGCTTACATGTTCCTTTGAAATTTTGAATGAAGCGCGCCTTCAGCTCAGCCCATGAATTGTCGGAATTGGTAGGTAGCCCTTTCAACCAAGTTCATGCTGGTCCATCCAACATCATAGTGAAGTACTTGGCACATACAGCATCACTAACGTCTAACATTTCCATAGCTAGCTCATAGCTCTCAATCCAAGCCTCAGGCGGGAGGTCAGCTATGTAGTTAGGCACCTTATGAGGGCCCTTAAAATCTTCAGGAAGATGCTCATTGCGTTGAGCCTGCACTAGACAAGGCACACCAACTATCCTGGAAGTTATCCCAGCCTCCACAGACACCGAAGGATTTAACTGAAATTGCTGATGAGCCCCCAATTGAGCCGCTAATTCTACCTCACGATGGGATCTAGCCTGATCCACAAGGGCCTGAGCATTATTACCATCACAGGGCAGGTTAAGTCTAAGGGGCAGCTCATCCCGACAAGGCAGGTTACAACGCCGTTCACTACTGGAAACTACTGACGACTCAACGCACATGCTGTAACTTTGACTTGGGTGAGGAGTTGAATGGACATGCTCTCGACTATATGAATAAGCCACCTGTTGTGCCACAGCCATCTAAAGAACCTCCACCATGTTCCGGTCTCTATCACAGCTGGAGACTCGCCCTCGATTGGAATAGTCACTAGTCGTGAGGCTGCAGCAATCATATTATCCACCGAGTTAGAGTAATGTCCAGAAGGTGTTGGAACCCATTGAGGTGGGGTCAGATCCCTTCGAGGCGGGTCTAGCACGTGAGGTTGAGCCGCCCCTCCAGTCCTAGGAGCCTTGGCAGCCCGGGTTACACCAGGCGGGTTACTCGTTCCTGCCCCGGGCGTATTAAAAATATTATGCCCTTCAAGCTGCGAGGGCATGCGGCTCTAGTGCCTCCTTCACAGAACAACATTGGACGCGTTCTGGTCCAAACTCAGATGAAAAGCCTCAGCTCTTATCCTTTGTGACTCGGCCTCCAACGAAGCTCGTTTTGTTGCCATCCTGGCATTCTCCGCATCAAGATCCTCTCATGCCTTAGCCACCTCATCCCGCAGCTTTTCGACCTCTGCATTGTGCTGTACTTGATTCGCCGGAGTTACCTCTATAGCCAATAGAGTTGCCAAGGCATCCAAGAGCTCATATAAGACTTGAGCCGGTTGCCGCGCAGAGCCACTCGCCCCAGCCGTCGCAGCAGCGGTTGAGACGGACATCATGGTCACACCAGTTGAGGAATTTAGCCTCTGCTCGGCGGCTCATAGGGGTCTGGAATGCTGTCACCATTGGAATAGCCCCCAAGCCCGCCATCCTGAAGTTGATAGATTGACTTGGTTTCTCCAGTTGAGGACTCATCACCTGAGTAGATGGCCATCTCTCTAGCAGATACATATCCTTCCTCAAGATCCGCCCCATGAACAAAGCTAACAAAGGCAAGCTTCCGGTTGGGTTGAACCCTGGCGGGCCGCGCGCGCTGAGCCGTCTCGATGATGTCGGTGCAGGTGTCCGCCTCAGGTTCTGACTCACCAATCTTGCTGATGAAGACATGAATTCCACCAAAGGGGACCCGATACCCGTACTCAATTGAGTCGGCCTCGGGGCCCCAGCCAACGTCATCGATGTAGATCTTGTCGTGGTGACTCTTGGTCATCCGGCCCATGGCGTATCCTTTGATCCCTCAGAAGCTACCCTTCAAGAACTCGAAACCACCATGCTCTAGCCCCATGGTGGGCGCCAACTGCCATGGTTTTGTCATAGTAGATGCCCTAGTGAAAGGACTTAGGTGTGGAGCCATCACAACATAGTTTAGCTCGAAGGGGTTGATCGGGACAAAGGACACAAAGGATTTACCCAGCTTTGGTCCTCACAACAAGGTAATGGCCTATGTCCTGCTTCTAGTTTTATTGCTTGAGTTTCGATTACAAGGGAGAGAATATGCTTGACCTAGCTATCGATCAATTGATTCTTGGGTTAACCCGCTGCTGGGTCTCGCCCTTATATACACAGGTCGAGGCCCAAGGCTTACAAGAGTCTGAGCTGGATCACACAACGTGACCGATCGAGTTTATAAATTGTCCTGCCTTAAAAAGCAAGCCACCATATGGCGGTTTACACGTCCGGGTCCTAGGCCAACCCCAGGCCCACCTCTGTGATCTGCTATCTTCTCACTTCATCTTCTTGGACCTCTTGGGCCTTCTTCATATTAAGTCGCCAACGGTGTAACCCGGCCCCTCCTGGGCGGGTCACACCGCGGGGTTATATCCCCAACACGATAGGTGGTTGATGAAAGAACATCTTATCTATTTCATTTGTTTTATTTCATTTCTGTCATTCATATGCATATCATTTTCGTGGTCTAGCAAATATTGTTCTAACGGACCAATAGGAGGCACAAAAATAGAAGCAAGAGCAATAGTTTCATCTTTACTAGGCAATTCTATATCAGAGGTTATCTACGAAAATTAGAAAAATTAAACTCATGAGATATATCACCAAAGTTAACACTGACAGTTTCTTTAGCACAACTAGTCTTAGTATTAACAGTGTTCAAGAAAGCAAAAATGTGTATGCTTATACAATCTTTCTAACATTTGATCAATAAAAGCTAAGGGGTAATGATCTTTTCTAGTAGCTTTGTTTAATTTTCTAGAATCAATTACCATCCTATAACCAGTTACAATTCTTTGCTGGAATAAGTTCATTTTTATCATTAGGGACAACAGTAATGCCTCTTTTCTTAGGGACACAATGAACAAGACTTACCCATCTACTATCAGCTATGGGATAGATTATACCCGCTTCCAGAAGCTTTGATATTCCAGTTCTTACCACCTCCTTCATCTTAGGATTTAATCGCCGTTAATGATCAACAACTGGTTTAGCATCAGGCTCCATATTAATCTTGTGCTGACATAGAGTGGGACTAATGCCCTTCAGATCACCAAGAGTATATCCAATAGTAGCATAGTGCTTCCTAAGAGTTTTTAATAATATCTTTTCTTCATGGTCTGAAAGGTTAGCACCAATAATAACATCATATATCTTCTTTTCATCGAGATAAGAATATTTTAGTGTATCAGGCAATTGTTATAATACAAACACAGGATCACCCTTAGGTGGAGGAGGACGTCCAAGAGTTTGAACACGCAAAATGTGTTTAAGGATAGGTGGTTGATCAAAGAACATCTTATCTATTTCATTTCTTTCATTCAAATGCATATCATTTTCATGGTCTAGCAAATATTGTTCTAACAGATCAGTAGGAGGTGCAACAATAGAAGCAAGACCAATAATTTCATCTTTACTAGGCAATTCCTTATCATGAGGTTGTCTATGAAACTTAGAGAAATTAAACTCATGAGAAACGTTACCAAAGTTAACATTGATAGTCTCTTTAGCGCAATCAATCTTAGCATTAACGGTGTTTAAGAAAGGTCTGCCAACAAGCATCAACTACAAGATGTAATCAACACTACAAGCAACCTACAACTACCAATATGACATTTTGAGACAAAGATTGAATACAAGAGATGAACTAGGGTTTAAGATGAGATGGTGTTGGTGAAGATGTTGATGAAGATCGGTCCTCCTATGATGATAGGATCATTGGTGATGATGATGTCTAAAACTTTGGTCGGTGATCTCACCATGACCTACCATAACACGAACCAAGAATCCACATTGCTAACCTCTCTCATTGTAAGTCGATGTGATGATGATGGACATCCATGCGTGCCTGCGAATGGGCTTCCGCCGATGACCACGCGAGGGAGTTTCCGAAGACAAACCACCACATGCATGTGGCCCAAACATACCCAATGCGCAACTTTGATGTGGCACATGCTAATTTGGAACCGGAAAGTCCCCACATGGAGCGAGGGTTCATGGTGCGTACGTAGTATATGTCCCACTCCCACTTCGAGCCAGTGAGAGGGATTATTACTTCAAGAATGTATACATGTGCACTCAAATTAAACTTTGGTCTAGAATATCACCATGACCTATGACGGCCCGTGTCCGCATCAGGTTTTCCCCGAAGAGGAAGGGATGATGCAACACAGCTACGGTAGGTATTTCCCTCAGTAATGAAACCAAGGTTACCGAACCAGTAGGAGAACCAAACAACACTATGTAAACGGTACCTGCACACAAAGAACAAATACTTGCAACCCGACGTGTAAGAGGGGTTGGCAATCCCTCTCAGGTAAAAGATAGATTGATTTGTATAATTTTGGATAACTAGATCTCGCGATAAATAAAGAAAAATTGCAGCAAGGTATTTTTGGGTTTTTAGAATAATAAATCTGAAAACAAAAGGGAATAAAAATAGATCTCAAAGGAAATATGATAAAGAATAGGCCCGGTGGCCGTAGATTTCACTAGTGGCTTCTCTCGAGAAAAATAGCATACAACGGGTAAAAAAATTACCGTTGGGCAATTGATAGAACTTAAAATAATCATGATGATATCCAGGCAATGATCATTACATAGGCATCACGTCCAAGATTAGTACACCGACTCCTGCCTGCATCTACTACTATTACTCCACACACCGACCGCTATCCAGCATGCATCTAGTGTATTAAGTTCATGGAGAAATGGAGTAATGCAATAAAAACGATGACATGATGTAGACAAGATCTATTCATGTAGGAATAAACCCCATCTTGTTATCCTTAATAGCAACGATCAATATGTGTCTTGCTGCCCCTTTTGTCACTGGGAAAGAACACAGCACGACCGAACCCATCACAAAGCACCTCTTTCCATCGCAAGAAAATTCGATCTAGTTGGCCTAACTAAACCAAAGATCTGTCGTCCACCGGCCTTAGTGTGCTCAACACGGTGCGGTCAATGTGGTCAACCAATGAGAGTCATCGGAAGATGACTGTACGTGGAGAGGCTGACAGTGGGGACGCAACACACCAATGGATGCATGCATGCAACTGTATCCTTTTTACCATAAAAATTAATGTTTTCTCCCCCTAAAAGCTAGGCCCACCAACTACCACTTCGCACGAAAGGAAGTACGTCCTTATTACGGGCAAGAAATGATTCCTCCCCTTGACAGCTAGGACCCATCAGCTATATCTTTGCACACAAGGAAGTTCCTCCTTATCCTCCCTAACAGCTCGGACCCACCCGGTCGAACCGTATGTAGGGTTGTCTCTCTGGTCGCAAACATGTACGTACATACTGGTCTATCAGTCTCTCTGCAAGGATGAACCGTGTCCGAGCAAGGAGCGGCACGTGTGATTTAGCAGTTGAGGCAGTCCTATATAAATCGTGTACACGTACGTACTACCAAGATGCAAGAAAGTCGGCTACGTAAGTACATATGGGCAGGGTCTCGATCGCGTACAGTGACGGTGTCCTGTTGATCAGCAGCCAACCGGCTGGGTCGGAACGGGGGAAACCGTGTTGTGTTCATAGGGAGGCATGCGACTGGGTCGAAATGCGTCCTGTTCATCGGAAGCCAACCAACTTGGACGGAACAACCCAAACTCGGGGTCTGGCATCCCGCAAAATGAAAGAAACAGAGTTCTCTTCGACCGCCTACGGTCGAAATGGGGTCCTGTTCATCGGGAGGGGTCTTGTGTACCGCAAAACGGAAGAAATAGACTTCTCTCCAACCGCGTATGGTTGAAACAGGATCCTGTTCATCGGGAGGGGTCTGGAGTACCGCAAAACGGAGGAAACGGACTTCTCTAAACCTTCTACGGTCGAAATGGGGTCCTATTCACCGTAGGGGTGTGTGGCGTACCACAAAACGGGACTCCATAGGCTATTGTTCATCCAGCCTCCATGAGGTCCTGTTCATCCACCCCAACCGGTTGGGTGTGTGGCGGCCTCCTCGAGGTCATGTTCATCTAGCAGCAACGTCATACTACCACAGGGTCCTGTTCATCCAGCGGTAACCGCGTACTACCACGGGGTGATACGTTTCCAACGTATCTATAACTTTTCATTGTTCCATGCCATTATATTATCTGTTTTGGATGTTAATGGGCTTTATTTTACACTTTTATATTATTTTTGGGACTAACCTACTAACCCAAGGCCCAGTGCAAAGAGTTGTTTTTTTTGCCTATTTCAGTGTTTTGCAGAAAAGGAATATCAAACGGAATCCAAGCGGAATGAAACCTTCGGGAGAGTTATTTTTGGAACAAACGTGATCTAGAGTACTTGGAGTGGATGCCAAGAAACAAACAAGGAGACCACGAGGTAGGGGGGCACGCCTACCCCCTGGTCATGCCCTCCCCCCTCGTTGCTCAACCAACCTACTTCTTCCTCCTATATATATTCATATACCCCAAAGACATCCAGGAGCACCGCCGCAACCTTCTGTACCCAAGAGATCCCATCTTGGGGCCTTTTCTGGAGCTCCGCGGAGGGGGCATCGATCACGGAGAGCCTCTACATCAACTCCATGGCCTCTCTGGTGATGTGTGAGTAGTTTACTTCAGACCTTCAGGTCCATAGTTATTAGGTAGATGGCTTCTTCTCTCTCTTTGAATCTCAATACAAAGTTCTCCTCGATCTTCTTGGAGACCTATTCGATGTAACTCTTTTTGCGGTGTGTTTGTCGAGATCCGATGAATTGTGGGTTTATGATCAAGTCTATCTATGAACAATATTTGATTCTTCTCTGGAATCTTTTATGTATGATTGGTTATCTTTGCAAGTCTCTTGGAATTATCAGTTTGGTTTGGCCTACTAGATTGATCTTTCTTGCAATGGGAGAAGTGCTTAGCTTTGGGTTCAATCTTGCGATGCTCGATCCCAGTGACAGAAAGGGAAATGACACGTATTTTATTGTTGCCATCGAGGATAAAAAGATGGGGTTTATATCATATTGCTTGAGTTTATCCCTCTACATCATATCATCTTGCCTAATGCGTTACTCTGTTCTTATGAACTTAATACTCTAGATGCATGTTGGATAGCAGTCGACGTGTGGAGTAATAGTATTAGATGCAGGCAGGAGTCGGTCTACTTGTCACGGACGTGATGCCTATATACATGATCATGCCTAGATATTCTCATAATTATTCGCTTTTCTATCAATTGCTCGACAGTAATTCGTTCACCCACGGTAATACTTATGCTATCTTGAGAGAAGCCACTAGTGAAACCTATGGCCCCGGGTCTATCTTTTATCATATAAGTTTCCAATCTATTTTACTTTGCAATCTTTACTTTTACTCTTTATCATAAAATGCCAAAAATATTATCTTATCATCTCTATCAGATCTCACTCTCATAAGTGAGCATTGTTCTTATTTGTTTGTGTAGGTATGAGGGACTTGCGTGTGGCCTTCTACTGGATTGATACCTTGGTTCTCAAAAACTGAGGGAAATACTTACGCTACTTTGCTGCATCACCCTTTCCTCTTCAAGGGAAAACCAACACAGTGCTCCAGAGGTAGAAAGAAGGATTTCTGGCGCCGTTGCCGGGGAGTCTACGCACAAGTCAAGATATACCAAGTACCCATCACAAACTCTTATCCCCTGCATTACATTATTTGCCATTTGCCTCTCATTTTCCTCTCCCCCACTTCACCCTTGCCGTTTTATTCTCCCTCTTCTTCCGTTCCCCTTCTCTTTTCTAGTTTCTCTCTTTTTGCTTTTTTCTTCTTTGCTTGTGTGTTGGATTGCTTGCTTATCACGATGGCTCAAGACAATACTAAATTGTGTGATTTTTCCAATACCAACAAATGATTTTATTAGCACTCCGATTGATCCTCTTACCGATGCTGAATCTTGTGAAATTAATGTTGCTTTGTTGAATCTTTTCATGAAAGATCTGTTTTCCGGCCTTCCTAGTGAAGATGCTGCTACCCATCTAAACAACTTTGTTGATTTGTGTGATATGCAAAAGAAGAAATATGTGTATAATGATATTGTTAAACTGAATCTATTCCCGTTTTCCCTTAGAGATCGTGCTAAAACTTCGTTTTCGTCTTTGCCTAAAAATAGTATTGATTCATGGAATAAGTGCAAAGATGCTTTTATCTCTAAGTATTTTCCTCCCGCTAAGATCATCACTCTTAGAAATGATATTATGAATTTTAAGCAACTTGATCATGAACAAGTTGCACAAGCTTGGGAGAGGATGAAATTAATGATACGTAATTGCCCTACACATGGTTTGAATCTTTGGATGACTATACAAAAAATTTATGCCAGATTCAACTTTGCTTCTAGGAATCTTTTAGATTCGGCCACGGGAAGCACTTTTATTGAAATCACTTTAGGATAATCTACTAAACTCCTAGATAATATTATGGTTAATTATTCTCAATGGCACAGTGAAAGATCTAATAATAAAAAGGTGCATGCTATAGAAGAAATCAATGTTTTGAGTGGAAAGATGGATGAGCTTATGAAATTGTTTGCTAATAAGAGTGTTTCTTCTGATCCTAATGATATGCCTTTGTCTACCTTGATTGAGAATAATAATGAATCTATGGATGTGAATTTTTTTGGTAGGAACAATTTTGGTAATAACGCATATAGAGGTAATTTTAATCCTAGGACGTTTCCTAGTAATTCCTCTAATAATTATGGTAATTCCTACAACAATTCTTATGGAAATTATAATAAGATGCCCTCTGATTTTCAGACTAGTGTTAAAGAATTTATTAGTTCACAAAAGAGTTTCAATGCTTTGATTGAAGAAAAATTGTCTAAGATTGATGAGTTGGCTTGGAACGTGGATAGAATTTCCCTTGATGTTGATTCTTTGAAACATAGATCTATTCCACCTAAGCATGATATCAATGAGTCTCTCAAAACTATGAGAACTTCCATTGATGAGTGCAAAGAAAGAACCGCTAGGATGCGTGCTAAAAAAGATTGCTTTGTGAAAACGTGTTCTTCTAGTTTCCATGATAATAATGATGAAGATCTAAAAGTTATTGATGTGTCCCCAATTAAATCTTCGTTTTTCAATATGGATCTTGATAATTATGGGACTGGTGATGAGTCAACTTTAGTTAGAAGGCGTCCCAATGATTCAGAGTTTTTAGATCTTGATGCAAAAATTGATAGAAGTGGGATTGGAGAGGTCAAAACTTTAAATAGAAATGAACCCACTATCTTGGATTTCAAGGAATTTAATTACGATAATTGTTCTTTAATAGATTGTATTTCCTTGTTGCAATCCGTGCTAAATTCTTCGCATGCTTATAGTCAAAATAAAGCTTTTACTAAACATATCGTTGATTCTTTAATGCAATCATATGAAGAAAAGCTTGAATTGGAAGTTTCTATCCCTAGAAAAATTCATGATGAGTGGGAACCTACTATTATAATTAAAATTAAAGATCATGAATACTTCGCTTTATGTGATTTGGGTGCTAGTGTTTCCACGATTCCTAACACTTTGTGTGATTTGCTAGGTTTCTGTGAATTTGATGATTGTTCTTTAAACTTTCATCTTGCGGATTCCACTGTTAAGAAACCTATGGGAAGAATTAATGCTGTTCTTATTTTTGAAAATAGGAATTATGTGCCCATATATTTCATTGTTCTTGATATTGATTGCAATCCTTCATGTCCTATTATTCTTGGTACACCTTTCCTTAGAATGATTGGTGCAATTATTGATATGAAAGAAGGGAATATTAGATTCCAATTTCCATTAAGGAAGGGCATGGAACACTGTCCTAGAAATAAATTAAATTACCTTATGAATCTATTATGAGAGCCACTTATGGATTGCATACCAAAGATGATAATACCTAGATCTATCCTTGCTTTTATGCCTGGCTAGGGGCGTTGAACGATAGCGCTTGTTGGGAGGCAACCCAATTTTATTTTTGTTTCTTGCTTTTTGATTCTGTTTAGTAATAAATAATTCATCTATTCTCTGTTTAGTTGTGGTTTTATGCTTTTAATTAGTGTTTGTGTCAAGTAGAACCTTTGGGAAGACTTGGGGAAAGTCTTTGCGATCTTGCTGTAAAAAACAGAAACTTTAGCGCTCACGAGATTTGCTGCCATTTTTACAGGAGAGTGCTATTTAGTTAATTATTTTTGCAGATGATTAATAGATAAATTACTCACGTCCAGCAATTTATTTTAGAATTGTTGGGGTTCCAGAAATATTCGAAACCTACAGATTACTACAGACTGTTCTGTTTTTGACAGATTATGTTTTTCGTGTGTTGTTTGCTTATTTTGATGAATCTATGGCTAGTATTTGAGTTTATGAAACATAGAGAAGTTGGAATACAGTAGGTTTAACACCAATATAAATAAAGAATGATTTCATTACAGTACCTTGAAGTGGTGGTTTGTTTTCTTTTACTAACGGAGCTCACGAGATTCTTTTTTAAGTTTTGTGTTGTGAAGTTTTCAAGTTTTGGGTAAAGATTTGATGGATTATAGAACAAGGAGTGGCAAGAGCCTAAGCTTGGGGATGCCCAAGGCACCCCAAGGTAAAATCCAAGGAAAACCAAAAGCCTAAGCTTGGGGATGCCCCGGAAGGCATCCCCTCTTTCGCCTTCGTCCATCGGTAACTTTACTTGGAGCTATATTATTATTCACCACATGATATGTGTTTTGCTTGGAGGTCTTGTATGATTTGAGTCTTTGCCTTTTAGTTTACCACAATCATCCTTGATGTACACACCTTTTGGGAGAGACACACATGTATTGGAATTTATTAGAATACTCTATGTGCTTCACTTATATCTTTTGAGCTAGATAATTTTGCTCTAGTGCTTCACTTATATCTTTTAGAGCACGGTGATGGTTTTATTTTATAGAAATTATTGATCTCCCATGCTTCACTTATATTATTTTGAGAGTCCTTTAGAGCAGCATGGTAATTTTCTTTGGTTATGAATTTAGTCCTAATATGATAGGCATCCAAGATCGGTATAATAAAAACTACCATAAAAAGTGCATTGAATACTATGAGAAGTTTGATACTTGATGATTGTCTTGAGATATGGAGATGGTGGTATTAGAGTCATGCTAGTTGAGTAGTTGTGAATTTGAGAAATACTTGTTGTCGGAGTAATGGGCCATGGGTAGGCTAACCCGAGGCCCATAACCTTTCAAGGCATCGGGGCTGACTACGCCCCTCAAGGCAACAGACGGAGAGCCGACTTTAGCAAGGCGGCTGGAGGAACAGCCGGTAGCCTATATGCGTCCGAGTCCTAGAGAAGAGATCAAGACTGGCCGACTCCAACTGGCGGCTTCTAGAGAAGCCGGCCACCGGGAGTCGGCCCACGACATCAGCAAAGCCCATGCCCTCATCAGGGGGGATGGGACAGGGAGTGGCAATAGTGAAGCCCACTCCCTCCCCTTTTCCGGGGGATGGCCAGGGCACAGTGCATTGTACCAACGGAGATCTCCGTCTGGCGCAGCACTATTGCCATGCCATCCCTAACGTCAGCCATAGTGGGCGGAGTCCTGTACCCACGACGGTCTAACAGTACGATCCAAGGAAGACGGCCCTACCAGTCAGTGAGAGTCCGAAAGACGGCCAGGGTGCCCCCAGTCGGACCCATAGGGAGCCGGCCCATGGAAGTCGGCCTGCCCCTCCCATGGGTCCCATGTACCATTAACCAGACGAAACGGGGAGTGGCTACAGTAATCGCCTGCCAGGCGGCGGGCCTGTAGCCACGACCCCATGACCAAGCCTGCGTCATTAGAGGCACGACTACAGTAATCAGCAGCCGACACGACCCGCTAGTGGCGGGTTCGGCCTGTCGGCTCCGTTCCAAACCAGTTGGCTAGGGGGCCCACAGTCAAAGAGACTGACAGCTGGACCCTATGTCCATACAGTTTAACATTGTACCACTGGGGGGTAGGCTTATATAGACCCCCCAGGACACCCATGCAAAGGGTCCTGATTTGTTAGAACTAGACCAGACCTTAGACAAAGGAGAGAGCTAGCACTGCCTTCTCCTGCCCACGGATACAGCTCGAGGAGCACCTTTGTACTCACCTTGCCTGAGTATTCATGCGGAGACCCCGCAGAGCAGGACTAGGGGTGTTATCTCCTAGGAGAGCCCCGAACTTTGGTAAAGTACGCCGGCGTTCGTTTCTACGCCTTATCCTGTTTCCAGGCACCGGCGACGTTCTACTCGCCCCCACCATGATAATCCACCCATTGGCATATGTCGCACCGAACGCCCGACATTTGGCGCCCACCGTGGGGCCTGGTGCACCGTCGTCCGGAGACCTATTCTGGACGGGAACCCTTTTTCTCCCTGGCGAGCGCAGCCAGCCCGACACTCCAGACGGAGTCTGCGCCGACACGCTGCATGGCGCTGAATCACCTGCGCGGCCAGTTGCCTCGCCGATCTTGTCGGCGAGGTCCGCCTCTCTGACGAGCCTGCATCCGACGCAGGCATGGGCGGCCCTGAGAGCCTCCTTGCGGGCCTCCTTGATCAACTCCACGTCGCTAGCGAGCCAGCTGGGGACTTGGAGTCAGTAGGCTCCACCGATCCGATGCTGGTCGACTCCGACACCGCGTCGCTTGACACGTTCCCCACCAACGTGGTGGTCTATGACGAACCGCTTCCTCGCGCGGAGAGCGGTGGAAGCACCGTCACGGAAGTGCTTGTCATTGATCATGACGAGCACTCTGGCCGGGGTGATTATGACCCGCTCAACGCGGCGCTACGAGACCTGGCGGCGCCCATTCCTGAAGACGCCGACGTCGAGACATTGGAGGCACGCCGCCTTCAGCTAGTCGAAGGCGCCAAAAAGCTGGCCAGCATGAGACGCTTGTCAGAAGCCTACCAGCGCGAGATGGACCGCGTTGTGGGTGGCACGCCAGCTGCGGCTGGGCCTAGCTGCCTTGACACTGTCCAGCAGCGTGGCGTGGCTATTGCCGATCTGTTTGGGGCGAATCGCCCCGTCTATGCCACACCTGCGGAGATCATTCGAGCCGCCCAGGCGGCGGCGGACAAGATGGACAAGTTCGAGGGCGAAGAACGCCGCTTGATAACGGAGCGCGTCCAGCGACTCCTTGACGCGGCTGTAGAGCAGAACGAGGCCGGCTACCACACTAATGCGCCGCGTCGGCAGAATGACAACTTGCTTCCGCACCGAGACCAAGGCACGGAGTCTTGGACGCCAACTGGCGACGTCCGCGGAAGAAAGGACAAGGAGCCGGCTGCCAGCCGCAGTCGGACTGGCATCACCATAGAGCGCGACCGAGACGGCCGCCCAAGAACAGTGGAATGACGGGATGACTGTCCACCTCCTCCCCCTCGGAGGGAAAGGCGAGTCTCCCCGCGCCTGTTGATCACCCGACACTCGGCGACTGCCTTGGCCTCCGAGACGGAGTCAGAGAGAATGACGCCTACCACCGGATCGACCGTCTCCACCGATCCCTGGCGCTTGAAGAAGAAGATGAGTTGGGTCCGCCGTGTTTTGGCCCCCGCATCCGAGATGAGCCCTTCCCCAAAGGGTTCATGCTCCCTAGAGATACACCCAAATACACCGGCTTCGTGAAGCCGGAAGACTGGCTGGTCGACTACTCCATGGCCGTCGGCATAGCAAACGGCAACAAGCGTGTTGCCGTGAAGTACTTGGCTAAATAGCTTAAGGCCCCGCAGCATCAACAGCTGGGTCGACTTCACTGATGCCTTCGTCCGCAACTTCACCAGCACGTACAAGCGGCCTCCCAGGCCTCGCCAACTCTCCTTATGTGTACAGGGCCCCAGCGAGTCAACCCGCGACTACCTCACGCGCTGGGCCGAGCTTCGCAACTCCTGCGAAGGCATGCACGAGGTGCAGGCCATTGAATACTTCACTGCGGGATGCCGAGAGGGCACCCTCCTCAAGCACAGGCTTCTCTGCGACGAGCCGGAAACCCTCAACAAACTGTTGATCATAGCGGACAAGTACGCCACGGCCGACTCCTCCATGAAGACGGAGATCCAAGTCAGCACGACCGGCAAGGTGGTTCCTCAGGCTCCTCGAACTTCGGCCGGAGACACTAGTCGACGTCAACAGCAGAGCGACCACAAGTGCAAAGCCCCACCACCGACTTCCGCCAGTCGGCAGGTGGCAACAGTCAAGAACCAGCAGCCGGATGGGCAGCTCCCGCCCAAACGCTAGAAGGGCGGCAAGCCCAACTGACAACCGTCTTTCTCATATGAGCAGACCTTGGACGGACCCTGCAAGTTCCACAGTGGTGCAAAACCGTCCAACCACACCACTCGGAAATGCCACTGGCTCACCAGGATAGCCTAGGGAGACGGACTTTTGCCTCCCCCACCTGCGGGGCAGCCGCCTCCTCCGCCCCAGCAGCCGGCGGTCAGACCAGTCGGTGCAGTACAAGACGAGTACCCATAAGAGCATGGAGCTTATGTCGTGTTCACCAGTGTGGCCGACGATCGACGCAGCAGGTGGCTGCAGCAGCAGGAGGTAAATGCATTAACGTCTAACACCCCAGAGTTTATGCACTGTTCTGAGAAGCCCATCAGCTGGAGCAGAGCTGACCACCCCAAAGTAATGCCCAAAGCCGGCTCCTATGCCTTGGTTTTGGATGCCACCTTTGCCATGGACAAACAAGCTGCTCGCTTCTCCAGAGTCCTGATAGACGGCGGCAGCAGCATCAACATCCTGTACAAAGACACCATGGAGAAGTTAGGGGTCAGGCAGAGGCAACTATAGTCCAGTCGGACGGTGTTCCACGGCATAGTTCCTGGCCTTTCCTGCTCTCCAATCGGCAAGATCTTGATCGACGTCCTCTTCGGAGACAAGGATCATTTCCGCCGAGAGTCAATTTGGTTTGAGGTGGTGGACCTGAAGAGCCCATACGATGTTCTTCTTGGCTGGCCAGCCCTGGCCAAGTTCATGGCCGTCCCCCACTATGCCTACCTCAAAATGAAGATGCCGAGTTCCAAAGGGATCCTGACCATAACTGGGAACTACAAGAAGTCGTCCGCCTGCCCATCAGAGAGCAGTCAGCTGGCTGAGTCCCTCGTGATTGCAGCTGAGAAGCGACTGCTAGATCGGGTTGTGGCGATGGCAAGCAAACAGCCAGAGAAGTCGCCTGATCCCGGAGAGTCGGAAGCTGAGGGCTCATTCAAGCCGGCCAAGGAAACAAAGAAGATACCTTTGGACCCAGAGCACCCAGAGAGGTACGCTGTCGTAGGCGCCAACCTCGATAGCAAATAGGAAGGCGAGCTCGTCGATTTCCAACGTGAGAATCGAGACATCTTCGCATGGTCCCCCAAAGACATGCCAGGTGTCCCGACGGAATTTGCCGAGCACACATTACACGTCCGATCTGATGCCAAGCCAGTCAGACAGCCTTTGCGCCGCTTGTCGGAAGAGAAGAGGAGAGTTGTTGGAGAAGAAATAGCCGGCTGCTTGCGGCCGGCTTCATCATGGAAGTATTCTTTCCAGAATGGCTGGCCAACCCGGTCCTGGTACTGAAGAAGAACAAGCAATGGCGAATGTGTATTGACTACACTAGCCTCAACAAAGCATGCCCCAAGGACCCGTTCGCTTTGCCAAGGATCGACCAAGTGATAGACTCCACAGCCGGATGCGAGCTGTTGAGTTTCTTGGATGCATATTCGGGGTACCACCAGATCAAGTTGAGCCCGGCCGACAGGCTAAAGACGGCCTTCATCACGCCGTTTGGAGCTTTTTGCTACCTGACCATGACGTTCGGCTTGAGGAACGCTGGCGCCACCTTCGAACGATCCATGCAGAAGTGTCTCCTCAAGCAGCTCGGCAGAAATGCTCATGTTTACATCGATGATGTGGTGGTAAAAACGGAGAAGCGTGGGGCATTACTGAAATACCTCAAGGAGACCTTTGAGAACTTGCGCCGATTTCAGATCAAGCTCAACCCGGAGAAGTGCGTCTTCGGAGTACCAAACGGCCAGCTCCTTGGTTTCCTGGTCTCCGAATGCGGCATAGAATGCAACCCTGTGAAGATCAAGGCAATTGAAAGGATGGAGGTACCCAGCCAACTGCTAGACGTGCAAAAGTTCACCGGCTGTTTGGCGTCCATCAGCCGATTCATCAGTCGGGTGGGCAAGAAGGCTCTTCCCCTGTATCAGCTCATGAAGAAGACCACTTTTTTCGAGTGGAACCACAAGGCGGACGAAGCATTTTTCCAGCTAAAGAAGATGCTGACTACTCCACCTGTCCTGGCGGCTCCGACTCCTAAGGAGCCCATGCTCCTCTACATCGCTGCCACCAGCTGAGTGGTCAGCACAGTCATTGTGGTAGAACACAAGGAGGAAGGCAAAGCGCTACCGGTCCAGAGACCGGTATATTATTTGAGTGAAGTATTGTCGACCTCCAAGCAAAACTACCCTCACTACTAGAAGATGTGCTATGGTGTGCACTTTGCCGCCAAGAAATTGAAGCCTTACTTCCAAGAACATCCAATCACAGTGGTCTGCATGGCTCCTCTAGCCGAGATCATCGGTAGCCGAGACGCTTCGGGTCGAGTGGCCAAGTGGGCCATAGATTTGGCCCCTTACACCATCTACTACCAACCTCGCACTGCCATCAAGTCACAAGCACTTGCCGACTTCCTCGTCGACTGGGCCGAAACCCAGTATCTACCGCCAGCGCCTGACTCCACCCATTGGCGAATGCATTTCGACGGTTCCAAGATGCACACCGGCTTGGGAGCCCGCATCGTCCTCACCTCTCCCAAGGGCGACAAGCTCAATTATGTGCTGCAAATCCATTTTGTTGCCTCCAACAACGTCGCCGAGTACGAGGCACTCATTCACGGGCTCCGGCTAGCCAAAGAGCTCGGCGTTCACCGGATCCTGTGCTATGGTGACTCCGACTTGGTGGTCCAGCAGTCGTCAGGCGATTGGGACACCAAGGACACAAACATGGCAAGCTACCGCTTCCTCGTACAACAACTCAGCGGATACTTTGAGGGGTGCGAGTTTCTCCATGTACCAAGGAACGGCAACGACCAAGCAGACGCCCTGGCGCGAATCGGCTCCACCCGTCAGGTGATACCGTCCGGCGTCGCCCTCCAGCGCCTCCTCAAGCCGTCCGTCAAGCCATCACCGGAGTTAGACTCCATCTTCGTGCCGGCTCCTCCTGAAGTAGTCGGATCCGACTCAAGAGCCCCCACAGATGGCACGAGTATTCCGGCAGGCGGCATGGAAATCATGGCAGTCGCACCCGGCTCGGGGATTGCGGCAGTCAGCCCGGAGACTAAAGAGCCCGGCCCGGGGACTGCGGCAATACGCCCGGGGACTTCAGAGTCCGGCCTGGGGACTGCACCGATCCGCCTGGGGACTTCGTCAACACAACAAGCGGCCGCCGACTCCAACCCGCCACCTCCCGGCCGTGCCGCCCTCATCCAAGTCGCAGTCTTGGCTGTTGCAGAGATCGCAGCACCTTCATGGGCCCATCCCATCCTCAAGTTCATAGTGAACAAAGAGCTGCCAGCCGATGAGATCTCGGCTCGGCAAGTACAACGCCGGGCGGCAGTGTACACCATCGTCAATAGAGAGCTCGTAAGGCACAGTGTCACTGGTGTTCACCAGCGATGTGTGGAGCCAGAGCAAGGCCAGGAAATCCTCAAAGACATCCATCAAGGTGAGTGTGGCCACCATGCGGCTTCAAGAGCACTCGTTGCCAAAGCTTTCCGCCATGGTTTTTTCTGGCCGACTGCTCTTGAAGACGCCAAGTCTTTGGTCCAAAAATGCAAGGGGTGCCATAAGTTCCGCTTTAAGCCTCATTAGCCGGCTTCGGCACTCAAAACTATTACTATTGCCTGGCCCTTTGCCGTTTGGGGCCTGGACATGGTTGGACCATTCAAGACGGCACGAGGCGATTTGACTCACTTACTTGTCGCAGTGGACAAGTTCACCAAGTGGATAGAAGCAAAACTAATCAAGAGTTTAAGTGGTCCGAGCGCTGTGACCTTCGTCTCCGACATCACAACTCGGTACGGCATACCGCACAGCATCATCACTGACAACGGCACAGATTTTGCCAAAGGTTCCTTGGCCCGTTTCTGCGCGACGCAGGGCATCCAACTAGACTTAGTGTCTGTTGCCCATCCGCAGTCCAACGGCCAGGTAGAGCGAGCAAACGGCCTAATCCTGTCTGGCATCAAGCCTCGGCTAGTCAAGCCTCTGGAGCGCTCGGCAGGCTACTGGCTTGATGAGTTGCCAGCCGTCCTCTGGAGCTTGCGCACGACTCCAAACAAGTCAACCGGCTTCACGCCCTTCTTCCTCGTCTACGGTGCTGAAGCCGTCATCCCAACGGACATAGAGTTCAACTCCCCTCGAGTCACCATGTACACCGAGGAGGAAGCAGAAGAAGCACGTCAAGACGGTGTCGATCTGCTGGAAGAGGGCCGGCTGTTGGCACTCAGCCGATCCAGCATCTACCAGCAAAGCCTACGCCGATACTACAACCGGAAGTTCAAGCCGCGATCTTTCCAAGAAGGAGACCTTGTGCTCCGGCTGATTCAGCGAACAGCCGGCCAGCACAAGCTCCTAGCACCTTGGGAAGGCCCTTTCATCATCAGAAAAGTGTTGGGCAACGACTCCTACTACCTGATCGATGCTCAGAAGCCCCGAGCATGCAAGAGGGACGACTCCGGCAAAGAGACGGAGCGGCCATGGAATGCAAACCTCCTCCGAAGATTTTACAGTTAATGCAGTATGTATCACGCTACCCTTTGTATTGAAGTATGAAGACCTCGGGCCCCTCGGGAGGAGCTCGGGGACTGCCTTCTTTTGTCTATATGATAAAGAGTTATGCCTATGAATATGTTATTCTTCGTTATGCCACTTGGCACCGGGTTCGACTAGTCGGCCCGGGGACTTGCCGACTTGTGCTATGGAACGACTTCTTGCAGCCGGACAAGTAATGTGTGGCACTTAAGCCGTCTCCTATTAGAAGCCGCAGATCACAGAGCGACTGACCCGCGAACAGGAGTAAGGTAGAATGGGTGCCCATATGAAAAATGGCTAAGGACTCAAAGCTCGCTCATAGTTAAAAGTCGGTGTTTAGCCTTTTACAACCGACTCTTTAGCACTCGGCTTGCCGTTTCCTAAATTAACTTGCTAAAAACTCTAAAAGGCTAAGTACTTGCTTTCCCAAAGAAGCCAAGTTTTCGATCTAGCGGCAGTCCACAGAGCGGCTGTCCGACTAGCAATACGGCAACCAAGGGAAAGCGGCAAAGGAAAAAGTCAAAGAGCAATAAGCAAGAATAGATAGAATGCGGATAAATATTTACATAGAAAGGCCCTTGGTCGAATCATCAAACAGAAGTTCAAGATACACCCAGTGGGTGGAATTGTGCAAAATAACAAGTTCATTGAGAATGCTAGGCAGGTAAAATAAAGATAAAGTGGCAGCCTAGGAAGCCGCGGATGGACTCGGAGGACCGGACGGGTCGGCGGTGCCGGTTGCCGGGGCGGCCGGTTGGTTGGTCTCCGCTTGATCACCTCTGGCAACAGCCGGCTCAGTTGGACGCGGCTCGTTGCTAGAGGCACGGTCGAGATGGGGTTGGCCGTCTGCCTCGACCTTTGGCGTCTCCTCCTCGTCTCCTTCCTCCTCCTCGCCTTCCTCTTCGCCCCTGGAGTCGATAACCTCCGCCGAGTCCTCGCCGTCGTCCGAGTTCAGCCCGAACCACTCCGGCGGCGCCTCCTCGCCATTCTCAGCCCGCTCTGGGACAAAGACGCTGGTGTCGGTGTATTCGGCAATCGATGCAGCATGCTTGACAAGATCGTCTTCCACCGCAGCCAGCTCCGCCTGGGCTTCTAGCAGGAACGTGGCTAACTGGGCTAAGCTCAGCCCAGGATACCACGCCTTGGCGAATTCTAAAGCTTGGCGTGCTCCAGCCCGGGCCGAAGAACCCTTCCAGGCCTCGAGACGGCCGGCTGTGACCTCCAGCCAGTCGGCAGTCCGACGGGGGGTGCGTGGTGCCTGCATATCCGGCCATAGGGCGGCAATGCCTGGGCACTGACACGTTGAATCCGGCGCAACATCCAGTGGGCTGGCCGAAGGCGGGCCTCGATGCTAAGGATCTGCTCGCCAAGAGTTCGGGGGGCGTTGGTGGCGATCTGTGCGCCGTCCGCCCTCCGCGCTTCACGATCAGCCTTGATGGCTTGATTGGCGGCGTTCGAATGGCCGGGGAAGATGTGTGCTAAGGAAGAACGAAGAAACAAGGTTAAAAATTTTAAGGCCGACTCGACTAGCAGTCGGCAGCCCAGAAAAGGAAACTAGGGGAAGCCGGAGACCAGCGTCGCCTCCTTGTCGGTCCAGGAGGAGCGCTCAGACGCAAATTCGGCGAGAAGGGCGGTCTCCTTGTCCTCCGCCTCCTTCTGGGCCCTCTGGAGCAGCTCCTTCTGCTCTGCTAGCTGCATAGCCAGCCGGTCGCGCTCCTTCGTCAGCCGGCCGCACTCCTCCTCCTTGACGCGCAGCGCAGTGTTGACTTCGCCCAGCTGCTACTGAAGGGCGGCATTGGCTTCTAAAGGAGGGGGAAGGGTGTCAGTCGTCAACAAAGAAGAAAGGTCGCCGGGGAGATCCGGCCCGACTACTCAGCAGTCGGCCTGAATCTCGGGGACTACAACCCGTGGGTGCGCCAGCGCGCCCCGCAGAGAAAGAAGAGGACTTACCCCGGCTGTCTAACATGTCGGCGGTCCGCTTGGCCAGCTCCTTAACATTGGCGTTGAAGGAGGTCACGCGAAGATTGTGGTAATCCTACATCAAAATTTCAGAAAAAATGTTGGTACTTGGAACTCACAGGTTAGAGTTCCGAGCCGCCTGCTCAGCAGCCGGCCCGAAACTCGGGGACTACACCCAGTGGGTGGGCTGGCGCGCCCCCATAAAGAAAAACAAGGAAGCAAAGCAAAAAGAAGGGATGCGTACTCGGATGGCCGTTCGTGACGCCAGATATGCCTTGGTGCACTCCTTGATGGCGTCACCCTCGGCCCGGAGCTTGGCTTGGATGTCTAGGAGCGGCCGGTTCAACGGGCCCGTCCTGCCTCCCCGTCCCCACCCGGTGGGCGCGGCGCTCGACACCTCGGTGTCCGGGGCGGTCTCCAGTGGACGCGGTGCTGAGGCCGCCTTCGCGAGACGGCGGTGCGTCGCCGTACTGACCTCGAGGGCCAGGCCCGTCGCCGCCGCGCCTCCAGTTGGCGGCATTGGAGGGTCCGCCGGTTGTCCGCCTGGCGCGCCTATGGAGGGTGGCGGTGGCGGCACAATGACTTCTGGCGTAGCGGTGACATCGGCGTCCCTCTCCACGACCGGGTTCTCGTCGCCGACTTCCCCAGTCTACGTCGTGAACTCCGGTGGCGGCGGCGCGGAGTTCAAGGGGATGACGAACACCGCCGACTGGCGGTATGCGACTTCCTCTGCGTGCTTCTTCTCCGCATTTGCGGCCTCGGCCTCCGCCAGCTTCTTCAGAGCGGTGGCCTCCGCTTTATCGGCTTCCACCTTCTTCAAGCGAGCGGCTTCCCGCAGCTCACGTGCCTCCCGCGTGTTCCGCTCTGTCGCCTCCCGGAGGTCGGCGGCGGGATCAATCCGCCGAGTAGTGGAGGAGGTCTCCGCCGACTTTACAACGGAGCCGGCGACCGATTTCTCCAGAGAGAGGGGCCCTAAAGTCGGGAAAATAAAGTAAAGGTATTTCAGACAGACTCAATAAAGAACCATGAAGGTACGAAGGGAGGTAGTACTTACGCCAAAATCAGCTGTGGCGTCTTCACCACCTTGCGGAAGCGGTTGGCCTTTGCGGCCGCTTCGTCCCACTTGGTCGCCGCGGTTGAGCCCTTGGGCTTCTTTGGCCGGCTGCCGAACAGGCTCGTCCCGGCCCTGCGCTTCTTGTCGCCGCCTTGGGCGTCCGGCGGGGCTGACGAGCCCGCGCCCGGCTAGCCGGCTCCTGGCTGATGGCGCGGGGCGACCTCCTCGTCATCATCAGGCCAGTCCTCGAGACTGGCCCCAAGTCTCGGACCACCTGACGCGCCGCCTCCTCCCTCGGCGTCGTCCTCCAGGGCCGCCGCCCCCAAGTCGGGGTCGTCCACATCGCTCTCCACCCGGTCGGGGAGAAACTCGCGGTCCGGCCCCGCGGTGCCGGCTACTGGCTGGAGGAGGGGGTTCTGACCAAAGCTGACTGGTCAGAACGAGCAAGACGGACTCACCAGTAAAAATGTCAGGAGAATCGAAGAAAAAGAGAGAAGGAAAACAACTCACCAGAGACGGAGGGGCAGCACGTGAATACGGCTCCTTGCCGAACTGCCACTCTTCGTTGAGGCCACAGCTCGCAAGGTAGTTCACCATGTAGGCTACCTCCTCATGAGGCATCTCCTTGGTGCACATTCGGCTCGGGTCTCGGTGCCCGCTCATCTGGGAGATCATGTGGGGGCGACTTTGGATGGGCAGCACTTGGCGCGCCATGAAGGCGGCCAGCAAGTCCGGCCCAGTCAGGCCCTCCGACTGCGCCAGCACTCGAAGCCGCGCAACGGTGCCGGCTCCTGCAGGCGTCACCGTCCGGGCCCGGTGCGACCAGTTGGGCTGTCTCCCAGCCGGCGGGCCGGCTACGTAGGCCGGCAGGATGACCCAATCACCCTCCGCGGAGACGTTCTTCACGTAGAAGTACGACCGCTGCCACATCTTCACCGACTTGATCAGCCTGATGGAGGGAAATGGGTTGCCAGCCCACGACCTCCGCACAGCGATGAACGCGCCGCACTGAGCCGGCACGCCCGCGGCTTGAGTGCCGAGCTTGGAGAAGAAGAACTCCCCCCAAAGCTCGATGGTGGGGAGAACACCGATAAAGCCTTCGCACAGGGTGACGAAGGCGGACAGCAGCACCACCGTGTTGGGGGTGACGTGATGCGGCTGGAGTCCGTAGAACTCGAGGAAGGAGCGGAAGAAGTTGCCCGCCGGCAGGCCCAGGCCGTGCAGGCAGTGCGAGCGGAAGACGACCCGCTCGCCCTCCTACGGCGCCGGTGAAATCTCTCCCCTCCGCGCGAGGCGGACCCTCACGAGGTCCTCGCCGGGCAATCGACGCGTCTTGCAGAGGAAGTCGATGTGATCCTCGTGGACCTCCGAACCTTCCCAGGTACCGGAGTGTGCCGTCGGGGGCGTGACGGCGGAGGAAGAGCTCATCGTGAGCGGACCACCGCAACGTTCGACGAGGCTCGAGGTGCTGAGAGAGAGAAGAAGGAGAGGAAGCAGTAGGGAGGCAGGACGTGCGTGCTCCATCGTTTCCCCTCCCCCCCTACTTATAGCCCAGTGGGTTGCGAAGCCGAGGGCGGTTGTGGGATTTACTGCGCCCACTACCCCATGCCCCCCACGTCTATCACGCAAAGTTACTGCACGCGATAATTCCGTGAGAACCTCAACCGTCTCCCACGACCGCAGCAGATCCGCTCGCGTGCCGAGGCACGGTAGTGGCGGGCCCCCGCCTGCAGGCATGTCTCATCTCGTTGATGGGTAGGCAGGCTGGCCCGGCCGCTAGTTGCCGCGTGGCGGCCACGAAGTGGGTGGCAGCCAGGAAGCCTAGCTTGTATGCCACTGAGTTCCCGCCAGGGGGTTCGAAAGTATTTTTTGGACGAATCAAAGTCAGGCGACTCCGACTCCTACCAGTCGGTCCGACAGAGTCAAGTGGAGTCTCCACCTCGAGTACTCGGAGAATGAAGCTACTGAGGCTGCTCGGCTGAATGTCCATGGCGCCTCATCAGCTTCGGGGACTACTGTCGGAGTAATGGGCCACGGGTAGGCTAACCTGAGGCCCATAACCTTTCAAGACATCGGGGCTGACTGCGCCCCTCAAGGCAACAGACGGAGAGCCGACTTCAGCAGGGCGGCTGGAGGAACAGCCGGCAGCCTATATGCGTCCGAGTCCTAGAGAAGAGATCAAGACTGGCCGACTCTGACTGGCGGCTTCCAGAGAAGCCGGCCACCAGGAGTCGGCCCACGACATCAGCAAAGCCCATGCCCTCATCAGGGGGGATGGGACAGGGAGTGGCAACAATGAAGCCCACTCCCTCCCCTTTTCCGGGGGATGGCCAGGGCACAGTGCATTGTACCAACGGAGATGTCCGTTTGGCGCGGCACTATTGCCATGCCATCCCTGACGTCAGCCACAGTGAGCGGAGTCATGTACCCACGACGGTCTGACAGCACGATCCAAGGAAGACGGCCCTACCAGTCAGTGAGAGTCCGGAAGACGGCCAGGGTGCCCCCAGTCGGACCCATAGGGAGTCGGCCCGTGGAAGTCGGCCTGCCCCTCCCATGGGTCCCACGTGCCATTAACCAGACGAAACGGGGAGTGGCTACAGTAGTCGCCTGCTAGGCGGCGGGCCTATAGCCATGACCCCATGACCAAGCCTGCGTCAATAGAGGCACGGCTACAGTAATCAGCAGCTGGCAGGACCCGCCAGCGGTGGGTGCAGCCTGTCGGCTCCGTACCAGACCAGTCGGCTGGGGGGCCCACAGGCGAGGAGACTGACAGCTGGACCCTATGTCCATACAGTTTACCATTGTACCCCTGGGGGGTAGGCTTATATAAACCCCCTAGGACACCCATGCAAAGGGTCCCGATTCGTTAGAACTAGACCAGACCTTAGACAAAGGAGAGAGCTAGCCCTGCCTTCTCCTGCCCACGGATACAGCTCGAGGAGCACCTTTGTACTCACCTTGCCTAAGTGATCATGCGGAGACCCCACAGAGCAGGACTAGGGGTGTTATCTCCTAGGAGAGCCCCGAACCTGGGTAAAGTACACCGGTGTTCGTGTCTACACCTTATCCCGTTTCCAGGCACCGGCGACGTTCTACTCGCCCCCACCATGATAAGCCATCCATTGGCATATGTCGCACCCAACCCCCGACACTTGTTCTAAAGTTTGTGATTCCCGTAGCATGCACATATGGTGAACCGTTATGTGATGAAGTCGGAGCATGATTTATTTATTGATTGTCTTCCTTATGAGTGGCGGTCGTGGACGAGCGATGGTCTTTTCCTACCAATCTATCCCCCTAGGAGCATGCGCGTAGTACTTTGTTTCGATAAATAATAAATTTTTGCAATAAGTATGTGAGTTCTTTATGACTAATGTCGAGTCCATGGATTATACACACTCTCACCCTTCCACCATTGCTAGCCTCTCTAGTACCCTACAATTTTCACCGGTACCATAAACCGACCATATACCTTGGTCAAAACAGCCACCATACCTACCTATTATGGCATTTCCATAGACATTTCGAGATATATTGCCATGCAACTTTCCACCATTCCGTTTATGACACGCTTCATCATTGTCATATTGCTTTGCATGATCATGTAGTTGACATCGTATTTGTGGCAAAGCCACCATTCATAATTCTTTCATATATGTCACTCATGAGTCATTGCATATCCCGGTACACCGCCGGAGGCATTCACGTAGAGTCATATTTTGTTTTAAGAATTGAGTTGTAATTCTTGAGTTGTAAGTAAATGAAGTGTGATGATCATCATTATTAGAGCATTGTCCCAAGTGAGGAAAGGATGATGGAGACTATGATTCCCCCACAAGTCGGGATGAGACTTCGGACAAAAAAAAAGAGGCCAAAAAAGGAGAGAGAAGAAGGCTCAAATAAAAAAATATGTGAGAAAAAGAGAGAAGGGACAATGTTACTATCCTTTTTCCACACTTGTGCTTCAAAGTATCACCATGATCTTCATGATAGAGAGTCTCTTATGTTATCACCTTGATATACTGGTGGGAATTTTACATTATAGAACTTGTCTTGTATATTCCAATGATGGGCTTCCTCAAAATGCCCTAGGTCTTTGTGAGCAAGCAAGTTGGATGCACACCCACTTAGTTTCTTTTTGAGCTTTCATACACTTATAGCTCTAGTGCATCCGTTGCAAGGCAATCCCTACTCACTCACATTAATATCTATTGATGGGCATCTCCGTAGCCCATTGATACACCTAGTTGATGTGAGACTATCTTCTCCTTTGTGTATTCTCCACAACCACCATTCTATTCCACATATAGTACTATGTCCACGGCTCACGTTCATGTATTGCATGAAGATTGAAAAAGTTTGAGAACATCAAAAGTATGAAACAATTGCTTGGCTTGTCATCGGGGTTGTGCGTGATTTAAATACTTTGTGTGGTGAAGATAGAGCATAGCCAGACTATATGATTTTGTAGGGATAACTTTCTTTGGTCATGTTATTTTGAGAAGACATAATTGCTTAGTTAGTATGCTTGAAGTATTATTATTTCTATGTTAATATTAGACTTTTGTCTTCAATCTTTCGGATCTGAATATTCATGCCACAATAAAGAGAATTACATTCAGAATTATGTTAGGTAGCATTCCACATCAAAAATTTGGTCTAGAATCTCACCATGACCTATGGTGGCCCGTGTCCGCATCAGTTTTTCCCCGAAGAGGAAGGGATGATGCAACACAGCTACGGTAGGTATTTCCCTCAGTTATGAAAACAAGGTTACCGAACCAGTAGGAGAACCAAGCAACACTATGCAAACAGTACCTGCACACAAAGATCAAATACTTGCAACCCGATGCGTAAGAGGGCTTGTCAATCCCTCTCAGGTAAAAGATAGATTTATTTGTATAATTTTGGATAAATAGATCTCGCGATAAATAAAAGAAAAAGTGCAACAAGGTACTTTTGGGTTTTTAGAATAATAAATCTGAAAACAAAAGGGAATAAAAATAGATCTCAAAGCAAATATGATAAAGAATAGACCCGGGGGCCGTAGATTTCACTAGTGGCTTCTCTCGAGAAAAATAGCATACAACGGGTAAACAAATTATTGTTGGGCAATTGATAGAACTTCAAATAATCATGATGATATCCAGGCAATGATCATTATATAGGCATCACGTCCAAGATTAGTAGACCGACTCCTGCCTGCATCTACTACTATTACTCCACACATCGACCGCTATCCAGCATGCATCTAGTGTATTAAGTTCATGGAGAAACGAACTAATGCAATAAGAAAGATGACATGATGTAGACAAGATCTATTCATGTAGGAATAAACCCCATCTTGTTATCCTTAATAGCAATGATCAATATGTGTCTGGGTGCCCCTTCTGTCACTGGGAAAGAACACCACACGACCGAACCCATCACAACGCACCTCTTCCCATGGCAAGAAAATTCGATCTAGTTGGCCTAACTAAACCAAAGATCCGTCGTCCACCAACCTTAGTGCGCTCGACACGGTGTGGTCAATGTGGTCAACCAATGATAGTCATCGGAAGATGACTGTACATGGAGAGGCTGATAGTGGGGACGCACCACGCCCATGGACGCATGCATACAACTGCATCCTTTTTACCCTAAAAATTAATGTTTTCTCCCCCCCACAGCTGGGCCCACCAGCTACACCTTCGCACGCAAGGAAGTACATCCTTATTACGGGAAAAAAATGATTCCTCCCCCTTGACAACTGGGACCCATCAGCTATATCTTCGCACGCAAGGAAGTGCCTCCTTATCCTCCTTGGCAGCTCGGAACCACCCGGTCGAACCGTATGTAGGGTTGTCTCTCTGGTCATGAACGTGTACGTACATACTGGTCTATCAGTCTCTCTGCAAGGATGAACCGTGTCCGAGCAAGGAGCGGCACGTGTGACATAGTAGTTGAGGCAGTGCTATATAAATCGTGTACACGTACGTACAACCAAGCTGCAAGAAAGTCGGCTACATAAGTACGTATGGGCGGGGTCTCCATCGTGTACAATGACAGTGTCCTGTTGATCAGCAGCAAACCGGCTGGGTCGGAACGGAGGAAACCATGTGGTGTTCATTGGGAGGCATGCGACTGGGTCGAAATGCGTCCTGTTCATCGAAAGCCAACCGACTTGGACGGAACATCTCAAACTCGGGGTCTCGTATCGCGCAAAATGAAAGAAACAGAGTTCTCTTCGACCGCCTACGGTCGAAATGGGGTCCTGTTCATCGGGAGGGGTCTTGTGTACCGCAAAACGGAAGAAATAGACTTCTCTCCAACCGCGTATGGTCGAAACAGGATCCTATTCATCGGGAGGGGTCTAGAGTACCGCAAAACGGAGGAAACGGACTTCTCTAAACCTTCTACGGTCGAAATGGGGTCCTGTTCACCATAGGGGTGTGTGGCGTACCACAAAACGGGACTCCATAGGCTATTGTTCATCCAGCCTCCACGAGGTCCTGTTCATCCACCCCAACCAGTTGGGTGTGTGGCGGCCTCCTCGAGGTCATGTTCATCTAGTAGCAACGTCATACTACCACAGGGTCCTGTTCATCCAGCGGCAACCGCGTACTACCACGGGGTGATACGTTTCCAACGTATCTATAACTTTTCATTGTTCCATGCCATTATATTATCTGTTTTGGATGTTAATGGGCTTTATTTTACACTTTTATATTATTTTTGGGACTAACCTACTAACCCAAGGCCCAGTGCAAAGAGTTGTTTTTTTGCCTATTTCAGTGTTTTGCAGAAAAGGAATATCAAACGGAATCCAAACGGAATGAAACCTTCGGGAGAGTTATTTTTGGAACAAACGTGATCCAGAGTACTTGGAGTGGATGCCAAGAAACAAACAAGGAGACCACGAGGCAGGGGGCACGCCTACCCCCTGGTCGTGCCCTCCCCCTCGTTGCTCAACCGACCTACTTCTTCCTCCTATATATATTCATATACCCCGAAAACATCCAGGAGCACCGCCGCAACCTTCTGTACCCAAGAGATCCCATCTTGGGGCCTTTTCCGGAGCTCCGCCGGAGGGGGCATCGATCACGAAGAGCCTCTACATCAATTCCATGGCCTCTCTGGTGATGTGTGAGTAGTTTACTTCGGACCTTCGGGTCCATAGTTATTAGGTAGATGGCTTCTTCTCTCTCTTTGAATCTCCATACAAAGTTCTCCTCGATCTTCTTGGAGACCTATTCGATGTAACTCTTTTTGCGGTGTGTTTGTCGAGATCCGATGAATTGTGGGTTTATGATCAAGTCTATCTATGAACAATATTTGATTCTTCTCTGGAATCTTTTATGTATGATTGGTTATCTTTGCAAGTCTCTTGGAATTATCAGTTTGGTTTGGCCTACTAGATTGATCTTTCTTGCAATGGGAGAAGTGCTTAGCTTTGGGTTCAATCTTGCGGTGCTCGATCCCAGTGACAGAAAGGTTAACGACACGTATTTTATTGTTGCCATCGAGGATAAAAAGATGGGGTTTATATCATATTGCTTGAGTTTATCCCTCTACATCATATCATCTTGCCTAATGCGTTACTCTGTTCTTATGAACTTAATACTATAGATGCATGCCGGATTGCAGTCGATGTGTGGAGTAATAGTAGTAGATGCAGGCAGGAGTCGGTCTACTTGTCATGGACGTGATGCCTATATACATGATCATGCCTAGATATTCTCATAATTATTCGCTTTTCTATTAATTGCTCGACAGTAATTCGTTCACCCACCGTAATACTTATGCTATCTTGAGAGAAGCCACTAGTGAAACCTATGGCCCCCGGGTCTATCTTTTATCATATAAGTTTCCAATCTATTTTACTTTGCAATCTTTACTTTTACTCTTTATCATAAAAATACCAAAAATATTATCTTATCATCTCTATCAGATCTCACTCTTGTAAGTGAGCGTGAAGGGATTGACAACCCCTTTATCGCGTTGGTTGCGAGGTTCTTATTTGTTTGTGTAGGTATGAGGGACTTGCGTGTGGCCTCCTACTGGATTGATACCTTGGTTCTCAAAAACTGAGGGAAATACTTACGTTACTTTGCTGCATCACCCTTTCCTCTTCAAGGGAAAACGAACGCAGTGCTCAAGAGGTAGCACGGGGTCCTATTCATCTAACGGCAACCACCTAAACAAGGCTGGGGTCCTCTTCATCCAACCCCCACCGGGAACTGTTCGTCCACAACCAACCCAATCGGCTCGACTGACCGCGTCTCGACTCATTCTACGTATCGCGCGTGCGGCAGCAACAGACACTGTTCATCCAGAGGCAACCCAAAGGGATCGATCAAGTTCGGTTAGCAATGAAGGAGTCGGTCAGGTTCAGTTAACAGCAAAGGGATCGATCGGCTTCAGTACGTAGCAGCACGCGATCGCTCGGGTTTAGTTATAGCGACATGGCTCGCACCACGCGCGCGTATGAGAGAAAAGTGCAAACCACAGTGCATCGCTCGGCCCCGACCAACCCACCATAACTGGGAACTTCGCGAAAATTTCCTCACCCTCACTTCTATGATGATTTTTTATGTCATGGACGGCCCAAAGAATGTCATGCAGGTGCGTCGCCGGCCCGCCCAGGACGAAAAGCCAACTTTCGGTCATGATTTTTTTCATAGAAGTAGGAGACCACCACATCTACGATGATACGTGGTTTTTTCACAATTATCGTCATAGAAGTGTCATGAGCATGATAGAATTTTTTTCGTTCGACCCATAATGTCACGGAACTGTCTTTTTTTGTAGTGATGCGTAGATTACTCCAATGTCACCTCGGGAATCCGCGAGTGGAGGCCAAAACATATATCAAGTGAATCAATACTATGCCCCATTGTCACCATGGTTATTCATACCAAGACATACATCAAGCGCTCTCAAATCCATAAAAGTATTCAATCCGATAATAACGAAATCTCAAAGGGAAACTCAATTCATCACAACAAGATAGAGATGGGAAAACACCATATGATCCAACAATATTAACAAAGCTGGTGATACATCAAGATCGTGCCAAATCAGGAACACGGGAGAGAGCGAGATTAAACACACAACTACTAGTACAAACCCTCAGCCTTGAGGGTGGACTACTCCCTCCTCATCGTGGTGGCCGCCGGGATGATGAAGATAGCCTCCGATGATGATTTCCCCCTCCTGTAGAGTGCCGGAACAGGGTCTAGATTTGTTTTTCGTGGCTATAGAGGCTTGCAGTGGCAGAACTTCCGATCTAGGGTTATTTCTGGGGTTTCTGTATTTATAGGATTTTTTGGCGTCGGTTTCATGCGAAGATGGGCCACGAGGGGCCCACCACCCACTAGCACACGGGCAAGGCCCCTGGTGCGCCCTAGTGGGTGGTGGCCACCTCCTTCACCTTCTGATCCTCCCATGAAGCTTCTAGTGCCTCTTTTGTTCCAAAACAAATCGCCAAAAAGTTTCCACTCATTTGGAGAACTTCGATTTTTGCACAAAAAACAACACCACGGTAGTTCTGCTAAAAACATCATCAGTCCGGGTTAGTTCCATTAAAATCATACCAAAACCATATAGAATTGTTGTAAACATGGCACGAATACTTCATAAATTATAGATATGTTGGAGACGTATCATATCCCCCGTAGAATCGCTCTGTCGAAGAGCAAAAGTCACTACAAAAGAAGAGACATCCATGACATTTTGGGCCGAATGAAATTTTTTTCCTGTCATGCTTATGACACTTCTATGACAATAATGGTGACAAGACCCGGTATCATCATAGATGTGGTGGACTCCTACTTCTATGACAAAAAATCATGATAGAAAATGGGCTTTTCGTCCTAGGCGGGCCGGAGACGCAGCTGCATGACATTCTTTGGGCCGTCCATGACGGAAAAAATCATGGTAGAAGCGAGGGCGAGGAAAATATCAGGGAGTTCCTAGTTACGGTGGGTGGTCGGGGCCGAGCAATGCGTGTTTCTCTCGTACACGTATGCGCGTGGGTGCAAGGCGTTGGGCTCTAACTGAACCCGAACGAGGCGTTCGCCTACTGAACTCGAGCGATTGCACTACAGGCTACGCGTTACTAAACCCGAGCGATCGATCGATCCCTGGCTATTAACTGAACCCGATCGAGCGATTCCTTCGCTACTGCTGCTAATTGAAGCCGATCGAACCTGCCTCTTGATGAACAGTGAGCATTGTTGGGGGGGTGGATGAACAGTTCCCGATGGGGGTTGGATGAACAGGACCCTGTGGTAGTAGAGGCCGTTGCCGCTAGATAAACAGGACCCCAATCGAGTCGGTTGGGGTTGCGTGAACATGACCCTATGGAGGGCTGGATGAACAGGACGACCCCGTGGAGGGCTGTTTGAACAGTAGCCGGTGGAGGGCTGGATGAACAGTAGCCCGTGGAGGGGTATTTGAACAAGACCTCGTGGAGAGGGCTAGCTGAATAGTAGCCGGTGGAGGAGCGGTGGAGGCTGGATTAACATGAGCCTGTGGATGAACAGTCGCAGGTGGAGGCTGCAGGAGGTTGAGGGTGGATGAACAGTATCCCATGGAGGCTGGAGGAGGTCGACGGTGGAGATGAATAGTAGCCCGTGGAGTCCCGTTTTGCGGTACGCCACACCCCTCCCGGTGATCAGGACCTCTGTTTCGACCGTAGCGCTCCAACACAAGTATGTTTCCTTTGTTTCACGGTATGCCACACCCCTCCCGATCAACATGACCCCATTTCGACCGTAGGAGGTCGAAGAGAAATCCGTTTCCTCCATTTTGCGGTACACCACATCCCTCCCGGTGAACAGGATCCCGTTTCGACCGTAGGCGTTCGAACACAAGGCCGTTTCCTCCATTTTGCGGTATGCCAAGCCTCATTTCGATCGTCTGTTCCATCCAAGCCGGTTGGCTCCCGATGAACAACACGTCTTCCGTTGCCTCCCGATGAACACGACGACATAGTTTCTCCATTCCGACCCAGCCAGTTAGTTGCCGATGAACAGGACGCCGTCGCTGCCTCTCCATGTAGACGAGTCCTGGCCATACATATGCGCGAGTAGGCGTTCGAGACCCCGTCCGTATGTACATACATGGACGTATTTACTTTCTTTCACCCTGGCTGTACGTACGTGTACACGATATTAACGGGACTTCATGACATGCTACGTGCGCACCTCTACTACGACACGTGCCCTTCCCTACTCGGCCATGGTTCATCGTTGCAGCCTGCAGACAGACCAATCGAGCATTGTGTTGATAACCCACAAGTATAGGGGATCAATTGTAGCCTATTTCAATAAGTAAGAGTGTCGAACCAAACGAGGAGCTAAAGATAGAACAAATATTTCCTCAAGTTCTATCGACCACCGATACAACTCTACGCACGCTTAACGTTCGCTTTACCTAGAACAAGTATGAAACTAGAAGTACTTTGTAGGTGTAACGAGATAGGTTTGCAAGAATATAAAGAGCATGTAAATGAAAACTAGGGGCTGTTTTAGGTAAAGAAGCAATAAATTTAGTATAGCGAGTGTGGAAAAGTGGTGGTAGGAGTTGTGAAATTGTCCCTAAGCAATTGACTACTTTACTAGACCGATAGCAAGTTTTATGTGGGAGAGGCCACTGCTAGCATGTGATCCCTGACTTGGAATTCTATGCACTTGTGATTGGAACTATTAGCAAGCATCCGCAACTACTAACGTTCATTAAGGTAAAACCCAACCATAGCATTCAGATATATTGGTCCCCCTTCAATCCCGTATGCATCAATTTCTATGCTAGGTTGAAGCTTCTGTCACTCTTGCCCTCCAATACATAGTCCTATCAACATACAACTAACCCTATGGTGTGATCCACGCACGTGCTCATGTGATTGGCACCAAAGGACAGCAAAATAACCACAAGCAAATTAAACAAATCATAGCAATTCACCAATTACCGATAGGACAACGAAAATCTACTCTGACATCATAGGATGGCAACACATCATTGGATAATAATATGAAGCATAAATCACCATGCTCAAGTAGAGGGTAGAGCGGGTTGCGGGAGAGTGGACCGATGTAGATCGATTGGGGAAGGTGATGAAGATGTTGGTGAAGATGACGGAGGTGTTGGTGTATATCGCCGTCACACAATGATTGCCCCGGCGGCGTTCCGGCGCCACCGGGAGAGAGGGGGGGGAGAGGGGGCCCCTCCTTCTTCTTCCTTGACCTTCCAACTAGATTGGAGAAGGGTTTACCCCCTGCTCCATGGCTTCCATGGTTACGGAGGGGCGAGAGCGCCTCCGAGATTGGATCTGTCTCTCTGTCTCTCTCTGTTTCTGCCTTTCAGATTCTGGCCTTTCACCGTTTCTTATATTCCCGGAGATTCGTAACTCCGATTGGGCTGAAATTTTAACACGGTCTCTATCTGGATATTGGATTTCTTGCAGTGAAAGAAGGGAACCAACCATCTTACGGGGTGGCCACGAGGGCCAGGGGCATGCCCACCCCCTGGGGCACGCTCCCTGCCTCGTGGCCCCCTCGGGCATCGTCTCGCGTTGATTCTTCTTCCAAAAATCACATATATTCCAAAAAAAATCTCCGTCAGTTTTTATCCCGTTTGGACTGAGTTTGATATGGATTTTCTGCGAAAGAAAAAATGCAACAAATAGGAAATGGCACTGGGCACTGGATCAATATGTTAGTCCCCAAAAATAGTATAAAAGTTGCCAAAAATATTTGAAAGTTGTAGAATATTGGTATGGAACAATAAAAAATTATAGATACGACAGAGACATATCAACATCCCCAAGCTTAATTCTTTCTCGTCCTCGAGTAGGTAACTGATAAAAAGATAATTTTTGATGTGGAATGCTACCTAGCATAATCTTGATCATGTAATCTAATCATGGCATGAATATTAAGACACGAGTGATTCAAAGCAATAGTCTATCATTTGACATTAAGACAATAATACTTCAAGCATACCAACCAAGCAATTATGTCTTACCAAAATAACATAGCCAAAGAAAGCTTATCCCTACAAAATCATATAGTTTGGCCATGCTTCATTTTCTTCACACAAAATGCTCCCATCATGCACAACCCCGATGACAAGCCAAGCAATTTCATACTTAGCCTTTTCAAACTCTTTCAACTTTCACGCAATATATGAGCGCAAGCCATGGACATAGCACTATGGGTGGACATAGCACCATGGCTTAATCCACTGATAGAATTCGATAGTTTCATGAAAACAAGCAAACTATGCATCAAAAACAGAATATGTCTTAAACAGGATAGTCTGTAGTAATCTGAACATTCACCATACTTCTGGTACTCCACAAATTCTGAAGAAATTAGGAAAAATAAAAAATTTGTATAGAAAGACAGTGCAAAAAGTTTCAGAACCGTTTGATGTTACAGTAAAAATTGTAAAATCGCACACTACAGCCAAAGTTTCTGATTTGCACCGCACAAACCAACAAGCAATGTAAACATCCTAACGGCAAATCTTGGCACATTATTTTTGTTTTTAAACTTTATAAAAGCACACAAAAGAAATAAATGACTCTCTAAAACTTCCGGGTTGTCTCCCTAGCAGCGCTTTCTTTAAAACCATTAAGCTAGGCATATAATGCTCTAGTAATGGATCCACCCAGATCCTGTCGGATTACGGGTTCCGGCAGATCCTTAAGGTTCGAACTCTGGGGTGCGCACGGAGATCTTTCCCCTACCGACTCGCGCTTCTATGGCTCGCAAGAAATCTAGGCTGGAAAGAAGAACACACAAAGGACACGAGGTTTATACTGGTTCGAGCCACCGATGTGGTGTAGTACCCTACTCCAGTGTCTGGTGTGGTGGATTGCCTCGGGGGCTGATGATGAACAATATAGGGGGAAGAACAGCCTCGCGAGAGGTGTTCTTGAGCTGGTGCAGTGTGTTCTACTTGGTCCAGATCTCTCTCTCTCTCTCTCTCTTTCTCTTCTCTCTTTCTTTTTTTCTTTTCTTCTCTCTTCGGGGGCTAGTCCTATTTATAGAGGGCCTCGTCCTCTTCCCAAATAATGAGCGGGAAGGGCGCTAACAATTGGCCATTTTGAAGGGGAACATCTAGTACAAGTTATCCTGACCAAAGGTGGTCTTCGGCTACTAAAAGCACTGGCGATGACACCGTCTTGGGCTCCACGGTGACCTCCGTCCTGCCGCTCTGCTGGTCTTGGTCTCGTTGCACTGGAATGGTAACCTTTGCCCGATGCCTTGGCCTATGCTTGCTCCCTTCGCACCAAAGGGGAAACAAGGACACTGCACAGGCCGGCACCCGCCTAATCTCGATCGTCATGGCTTGCATCATGGGCTCCTCGCAAGGCACCCCTACCTTGATCTCTCCGCCTCCTCGCGAGCCTGCCTGATGAGGCTGCTCCTGAGGAAGCCTCCTATCGTTTGCCCCGCAAGGCTTGGCCCCTTGCGAGGGTCTTGAGCTTGAGCTGATGAAGCTGAGCCGCATTGGGCCCCCACTCGAGCCATGCTGTAGGCCACAGGCAGGCAAGTCTGGGGACCCTCATTCCCAGAACGCCGACAGTAGCCCCCGGGCCCAAGGCGTGCCCGGGCTTGGCTTAGCAGAGAAGCGAAGGGGCAAGCGTGAAGTGCCGTGGGCCCCAATAGCCTGCGGCCTTGGGCGCCGCGTGGCGATTGATTGGATGTGGGCGTCTACGCTTCCCCACAACGCCTCGGCAACCGTCCATCTGACAAAGAGGTGTCCGGGTCAGGCTTACTTGCTTTGTTGTCGTTCGCCTTGCCCCAGATCCCCTTTCTCGCTCTTCTCCTTCCTGCTCCCGAAATCCTCCAGATCTGTCTCATTCCTTCCCATCCGGCACGCCATGGTGCCTCGCAAGTCCCCAACCGAGGCCTGGTACTCGCCGGCTCTGGATCCCCAGAACTTGTTGGAGAAGAACCTTGCCCTCACGCGCCTGATGACAGTCGCACAGCGCAACAAGGGGGCGACTGTGCTCAAGGCCGGCTCCGACCAGCCTAAGGGCAAGGGGAGCACCTTCTATCTGTTCTTTGTGAGCGCCATCATCGCCGGTCTGGTGCCTCCTTTCTCCGACTTCTTCTTTGCTGTTCTCCGCCAATACAACTCGCAAGCTCTGCATCTCCGTCCCAACTCTGTTCTTCTCCTGGTGATTTTCGCTTACTATTGCGAGGCTCACGTTGGGGTGAAGCCCTCGGTGGCCTTGTTGCGCCACTATTTTTTCCTCCGGGTTTCTCGTGCCCATGTCTCCGCATGCACGAGCTTTATCACATACTCCAACTCCAATGCTATCTTGAAGCCTGGGATTAGAGTCGAAGCTTCCGGAAAAAGTGGCTCATGGTGGACGTCGGGCGCCTCCACCCCCGACTAGTGTTACCTACGGGGCAGCCCAAGTCCGTTGACGCATGGTCTCGCACGGAGCTCGTCAACCCCCGTGCGAAGGCGGTGCTGAAGAGAATGAACACGGACCTGAGGCCAGGCAACTTGGGGGCGGCGAAGCTGACCGGGGCTACACTCCTGAGGGTGTTCTTAGAGCACCGGGTGGCTCCACTCCAGGAGCACTCGCTCCCATTTTGGAGGCTTGGGGAAGCGGACGCCGCCCTGCGCCTAAGCTCCGAGGCTCTGACCAATGAGGATCTGGTCGCGGCCCTCCACTCCTTGGTTGGGGGAGACGTGGCGAGCCTGGTGGGCGCCCCCGTCCCCCTGTTCCTTCGTGACGACTGGGAGCAGGTGGTGAACTCCATGCCCACCTTCAATGGTGAGGGGAGGATCTGGCGGCGCTGGCGATGGTGGACGTGTCCTCCGGCAGCTCCAGCGGGAGTAAGAGGGAAGAAGAGGCGGAGGAGGAAGAGTCTGACTCTGGGGCGACTAGCGAGGAGTCGAGGGAGTCCTTCCCTCGGCGCAGGTCCCGGGCCCTCCGCTCCATGCTGGACGACGACGAGGCTGGTGCCAGGCAAGGAGGGGAGGACTCTCCCTTGGTCACAAGGAAGGGCAGGTCGGGGCCGGTTCTCCCAGGGTTTGCTCTGGTCCCTGGGCGGTCTGAGGCCAGCTCCAGCCCTCCTGACGTGCCTTCTGCTTCCGGGCCTCCCTAGGCTGACCCCAGCTGCAGGCTCTCGGGCTTCAAGTTTGGCCGGAAGCTGCTTGAGTCCGTGAATGACGACCAGTAAGTGCTCGATCCGTGCTTCACTTGGTTTCTGCCACCGAGGCTTGATGTCTGCATTCTTTTGCCAGGCCGGCACCTGCAGCGAAGAGGTTGAGAGCGGCTTCTACGACCCGGCTTGGGGTGAGTCCATCTGCCGGGGTGGCGCCTTCATCTGCTGGGGAAGGAGACAGCGAGGCTCGCGCCTCCCCTGCCCGATCGTCTTCGCGAGGCCAACTGGGATGCTTCGGCGAGGAGTCAGCCCCTGTGGCCCCGCTGACCCTGGAGGCGGCTGCGCTCGATGCTGCAGCCGGGGTAGCCAAGGCCCAGGGGGTTCCTTCCTGCCAAGCTGTGATCACGCTGCCGTCCTCTTCGCCCACTCCATTGGTTCCCGTCTCTTCTGATCTCTCTGCCACCGTCCTGGACCGGGTCACCAACGAACTAAGCCAGCTGCGGGAGGATCTTCTGAGCGCGGACCCTCGCCTAGTGGCCAGGTGCCTGGAGCTAGCTTCTGTCTGGGCCCGTTTTGCCGCCTCCGTCCGAGCAGCGCTGAGCCAGGCCATGTCGGCCTCCGATGGGGAGAAGCAGGCCGCCAGCCAAGCCAAGGCCGCTCGCGACGCTGCCCTGGGCGACGCAGCAGCTGCCCAGGGCCACTGGAAGGCGCTAGAGGTCGAGCTGCAAGGCCAGCGCGACGAGCTCGCCAAGGAGTTCTGCGGCCGCCAGGAGAAGGAGAAGGAGATGAAGGCTCGGGAGGCTGCCATCAAGGACCGGGGCACCAAGCTTGATGACTGCTGCGGCCGGTTGGAGGCGCTGGAGCGGTCGCTGAAGGCGGAGAGGACCAAGCTAGACGCCAAGGCGAAGGTGCTGGCCGAGGATCGGGTGGCCTTCGCGCAGCTAGAGAAGAAAGCTCGCGCAACGCTAAAGACGCTTTACGAGGGCGGCTTGGAAGAGCCATTGGCTGGTGGGGAGGATGTTCCCGCTGAGCTGCTTCCCTTCCTGGTCCATGCGCTTGAAGATGTCGCAGAAGGCCTCGGCCCCACGACCGAGGTCGAGGCGCGTGCCCTGTCTTCTGTAGCGCTGACGCATGTCCTCAGCCACATCTACCTGTGCGACCCCAACGTCGAATTCGACAGCCTGCTGGAACCCGTGAGCGGCGACCTTTCCACCGCTGCCGCTGAGGCCATGAAAGGCCGAGCCGAGGCTTTGTTGGGGAGGTTCCGCGCCTTCAGTACCTTGCCCGAGCGCGGTGCCGCCAGCTCTGTGGCCTCAGGAGGTGGAGTCGCCCAGCGTGACCCCACCATAGGCGGCGGCGCCACTGGAGAGTGATCCCTTCGCGGCTTCTGTCCTGTTTTTACTCCTGCAACATGCACCATGCCTCGCGGAGGCATTTAAAATTGTGTTTGGTGTCATGAAACAATCTATGGCTTGTAATATTTGCTTTAAATTCCCTGGAATTTGCATTTTCCCCTCCTATTTGCTTGCGCTCTACGTCGGCAGGGCCCGGCCCCGCGCATACCTCAACCGCCGTTAGCCCCGACCGGAAACCAGGACGGGACTAAGGAGTGAGGGGCTATGTGGCAAGTTAGGCTCCGAAGTCGCGATGCTCAGGAGTCCCCCTTGACGTTCAAATGGGTTTTCATACCTTGGCTCCACTAGGGGAGGGGCGCGCGATGACCAGGTCCGAGGGACCTGGCTGGGTGGCGTGCGCTCGGGCATGGCCCGGGCGTAGCCCCCGTGTCCAGCCTCCTCGCGCGGCACTCCCGAGGGGAGGCATTGCGATGGTGCCAGACACTGAGCTCCGAGCTCCCTGAGGTTGGTACGGCCGTGGGCCGCCCTCAGTTGTTTATCACCAGCGCGGAGCATAGCGCTTCCGTATGTGTACGGGCATAGCCGCTCCTCGGCAGTGTCGTCAGCCAGCGTGGAGCATGGTGCTTCCACTGGTACGTGGGAGGGGGGCTCCCCTCCGGGAGGAGCCCCCGGGGCGTGTACAGCCCCGCCCTGACATGTGGCCGGCACGGTAGGGCTAGGAGAGGTGTATCTGGGCACTCGTGAGCCAGCGCGGGACTCACGAGGCCCTACCTCGAGGCGGGTTGCGCCTGGCTCTGGGGCTTTATCAATGGTGTGTTCCTGCAGGGTGGTTAGAATGCAAATGCTCTACGTCCTCAGGTCCCGGCCCTCGAGCGAGCTCAGCCGCCGCTGGTATGATAGGTCGTGATGTCGTGGGTCAAGGCCAGGGGGTGAGGGCTGGAGAGCCAGTAGGAGCCCATGAGTCGCGATGCTCAGGTACCTCCCTTTTAACGTGCAAGAGCTTTGCATGAGAGCGGAGAAGTCCGCGATAAGAAGTAGATGACGATCATGGGAACCAGATTAAGCGCGCAGGAGCAAATTCATTTCAAGTAGATGCGGGAAAAGCAAACGCCGCTGGGCCAGGCCCGAGCAGCTTGGGGATGATGCAGCCCGAGGGGCTCCCCCAACAAGGTGGGTAAAGAGCGTAAGCAAAATGGATACATGCCGCAGGGACGGACCCACGCGACCTGGGAACGACGCGGCCCTGTGGGCTCTCCCAGCCAAAAATGGAACTTGAAAGATGTCACCTGATGCCATTGAAGATGAAGTGATGCCGAAGAAGTGGGCGACGCGCGGTGAAGACGTCGACCCTCACGAGCCCCCAGGCCCAGGAGCCTCGGGAGGCTCCGGGGGCACGGGTAGGTCTTCGAGGGCCATCTCCACCTCCGCCAGGACCGCACAATGCCTGACCTCATAAGCCTCCAGAATGCTCCTCAGTAGGCGCTGATGAGCGGCGACCGCATTCGGCAGGCCGAAAGGCATGCGAACATAGCTGTGAGGTGGACCCTCACAACGCCCCACGCGCAAAGGCCAGAGGCGCTCCTGAGACGCGGCTCGGTTGAGCCCTGGCACGTCGATGCAGACGCGCAGCCCACCATCCTCGCCTGGATGTGGGGCCACGGTGGGCAAGCGGCGGCTACCGCGCATGACTCTCGACTCCTGTAGCTCCTGGGTGTTTCCTGCGATGAACTCATGAGGGTTTGGTCTTCCTTGCCTCGTACCTTCCTGAGGGAAACATGCCTGGAAGCACCCCTCCAAGTGGTGCCCGAGCGCCTCCCTCGTGACCTTGGCAAAGTCGGTGGCTCTCCAAGAAAGAGCCCCCGAGCCCTACCTAAGGAGGGCACCAGGCGCGCTTTCCTATGCGACAGAGGGTGGCGCTCCCTGAACGGGCGTGAATCCTGACGCAACGCCTCCGGAGGCGCCTGCCTCCTTATGGCTTGGGCCAGGCGAAGCCTTCTTCTTCTTAAGGGTCGCCTCCGGAAGTCTTCCGGTCCTGTGATCTGGGTCTTCGATTGCTGCGGCTTGGAACGCACGCTCAAGTGAACACACCGCGTCCCTTTCCTCAGAGGGTACAGTGATGACTCCACCGCTTCCTGGCATCTTGAGGACACTGTAGCCATGGTGAGTCACTGCCATGAACTTGGCTAGTGCTGGGTACCCGAGGATGGCGTTGTATGGCAGGCGAATGTGGGCGACGTCGAAGTCAATGAGCTCGGTGCGGTAGTTGTTGCGCTGCCCGAAGGTGACTGGCAGGCGAACTTGCCCTATCGGAACGGTGGAACCATCAGTGACTCCTGAGAAAGGCTTGGTCGGCTGGAGCTGATCATACGACACTTGGAGATTGTCGAACGTCTCGACGGACAGGATGTTGAGTCCTGCTCCGCCATCAATGAGGGTCCTGGTGACTTGCACATTGCTGATGACTGGGGAGCAAAGCATCGGGAGAACTCCGGCCGTTGCCGCGCACTTGAGCTGATCCGCTGAGCTGAACATGATGGCGCACGCAGACCACCTGAGAGGGCGCGTGGCCTCAAGCTTGGGGAGGACCGCATTCACCTCGCGAGCAAACTGCTTGAAGATGCGTTGTGATGATGGGGCCTGGGCGCCACTCAAGATGCAAGTGATTGCGCACGGCTCCTGGAAGCCCCCAGCCCCCTCTTCTTGAAGTTGGTCTTTGTTACTTCTTGGTGGTGGCGGTAGAGGAGGGAGGCCTGCGATGCCGTGTGGGCAATCCCCATGAGGCTGATCCCTCCAGCCTCCCTCGCGAGGCTGGTCCTGCCAGCGATCCTCGCGAGGTCGGTCACGCCACCCTTGGCGAGGGCCATGGTCTTCCCATCATACTCCACCTCTTCCTCCTCCTCGCCTATAGCCCCTGTCATTGCGCTTGGGGCATCGGCCGATACGACCATCTCGCACGGCCCTGAGCTCTTGGCATTCGTTGGTGTTGTGGGTGTGGAGGTCGTGGTACATGCAGTATCGACTGCCCTTGGATGACTCAGGGTGATCCCTGCCTCGCTTGGTGTCTAGTTCTGCTGCGAGCACGGCAGCTCCCTTACGCTTCACGTCCTTGGCCTTGGGCTTTTTCTCTTCTAGGTCGGCAGCCGAGAGCTCGAGGAGGGAGAGGCGTCCTTCCTCAGCCCTGGCGCACTTGGTCGCCATGTTGAACAGCTCTAGGGATGTGCATAGGTCTTCATGGATTGCCAGCTCCTCCTTCATCTTGATGTCGCGCACGCCATCGGAGAAGGCTGAGATAATGGCTTCCTCAGTCACCCTGGGGATCTTGAGGCGAGCGTTGTTGAAGCGCTGGATGTATTTCTGCAGGGTTTCACCTGGCTGTTGCTTGATGTGGCACATGTCGCTTATGGCTGGGGGCGGTCGCGAGTGCCCTGGAAGTTGGCGATGAATCGAGTGCGCATCTCGTCCCAAGAGGAGATCGTGCTGGGAGCCAGGTTCAGGACCCAGGTGCGGGAGCTGTCCTTGAGCGCCATGGGAAACCAGTTCGCCATGACCTTTTCATCTCCGTTGGCGGCTTTGATGCCCAGCTCGTAGAGCTATAGGAATTCCGCGGGGTCCGCCGTGCCATCATAGCGAGGGGGCAGATCAGGCTTGAACTTGCCTAGCCATGTGACGCCGCATAGCTCGGGGGTGAAGGCGCGGTAGCCTGCTGTGGCCACCAACGCCCTTTGCTGGTGCTGGGCCTGCTCCTGGTGATTACCACGCGCCGCCGCTTGGAGCAGCGCGGGGTCTCGGCGTGGAGGCACAGGGGCGTGATCTTGGCGCGTCGGTGTTGGGATCGCGCGAGCACCTTCTTGGGGACGAGGGATCCCTTGGCAGCTCCCTTCTTGCCGCGCAGGTGCCGGACGTGGAGGCTCTCGCCCTGGGGCTGCGCGCCTTGGAGCCAGGGCACCTTCTTGAGGAGGAGGTGGCGGAGGCGCCTCCTGATCCTCGCCCCCCGCGCGGAATGAAGGGTGAGGCAGCGAGAGGGACGGCAAAGGAGAGCCCCCTGTGGCGCTGACGAGCTCGGTGATGCGGGCGAGCCAGTCCTCGTAGAGGTCGTCGACGGGGCATTAGTGCAGGAGCTCTCTTGCCAGGAGCAGAGCGGCGTGCGCGTCCATGGGGGCGCGACGGGCATGGGGCGACGAACCGGCTGGAGTCAGTGACGGGGTTGCGGTGCGGCCCTCCCGCCGCACCGAAGGATGCTGGGACGAGGCCTGCTGCTCGTTCCCGGCTGGGCCGGTGGCGGCGTTGGCGGCAGGCGACGAGGAACGACGAGGGCGTCCACTGACGGGCGCCGTCTGGGCGACGCGGGTGGCGAGAGCAGCCCGGCGCTCGGCGCGAGCCCGACGAGCATCAGCCTTGGACACGACGGAAGATCACACGCGAACAACGGAAGAAGATTCCGGCACACCCCTACCTGGCGCGCCAAATGTCGGATTTCGGGTTCCGGCAGACCCTTAAGGTTCGAACTCTGGGGTGCGCACGGAGATCTTTCCCCTACCGACTCGCGCTTCTATGGCCTGCAAGAAATATAGGTTGGAAAGAAGAACACACAAAGGACACGAGGTTTATACTGGTTCGGGCCACTGATGTGGTGTAATACCCTACTCCAGTGTGTGGTGTGGTGGATTGCCTCATCGGCTGATGATGAACAATACAGGGGGAAGAACGGCCTCGCGAGAGGTGTTCTTGAGCTGGTGCAGTGTGTTCTACTTGGTCCGGATCTCTCTCTCTCTTTCTCTTCTCTCTTTCTTTTTTTCTTTTCTTCTCTCTTCGGGGGCTAGTCCTATTTATAGAGGTCCTGGTCCTCTTCCCAAATAATGAGTGGGAAGGGCGCCAAAAATTCGCCATTTTGAACGGGAACATCTAGTACAAGTTATCCTGACCAAAGGTGGTCTTCGGCTGCCAGAAGCACTGGTGATGACGCCGTCTTGGGCTCCACGGTGACCTCCGTCCTGCCGCTCTGCTGGTCTTGGTCTCGTTGCACCGGAATGGTAACCTTTGCCCGATGCCTTGGCCTGTGCTTTCTCCCTTTGCACTGAAGGGGAAACAAGGATACTGCGCAGGCCGGCGCCCGCCTGGCGCCCGCCTAATCTCGATCGTCATGGCTTGCATCATGGGCTCCTCGCGAGGCACCCCTGCCTTGATCTCCGCCTCCTCGCAAGCTTTCCTGATGACGCTGCCCTGAGGAAGCCTCCTGTCTTCCGCCCTGCAAGGCTTGGCCCCTTGCGAGGGTCTTGAGCTTGAGCTGATGAAGCTGGGCCGCACTGGGCCCCCACTCGAGCCACGCCGCAGACCGTAGGCAGGCAAGTCTGGGGACCCCCGTTCCCAGAACACCGACAGATCCCAAGGTATATCAAAGCCAATTTTAATTAACAATGATTTTGATTTATTAGTGAACACAAAGTAACATATATCATGAACCAATGAAGCCTAACTCTCTTCCTATGCATCAGCATGTCATAAAAGAACAATTCATGCACACAAAGTAAAGGCCAATGCATAGTATAAACAGTTTCTAGCAATTTTAGCATATTGGAAACATGGAGAGGCGGAGATGTAGTTCCTCTCTCATAATAATTGCAAGTAGGAGCAGAAAGCACATGCATATTATATCTATCAAAATCATCATGTGTGGTAGTGAAACGCAACCCATCAATATAATCCTTAATAAGGGCAAACTTCTCCGATATAGTGTAGTCGGGAGAATTCAAAAAGATAATAGGACTATCATGCGTGGGTGCAATAGCAGCAATTTCTTGTTTAACATAAGGAACAATAGCAAGTTCATCTCCATAAGCATAATTCATATTGGCATCTTGGACACAAGCATAGCAAGCATCATCAAAAAGGGATATTTCAAAAGAATCAACGGGATCATAACAACCATCATAGCAATCATCCTTCGGTAAGCATGAAGGGAAATTAAACAATGTATGCGTTGAAGAGTTACTCTCATTAGAAGGTGGGCACGGGTAGCTAATCCGCTCTTCCTCCTTTTCTTCTTCGCTCTCCTCATCATCTTTTTCATCCAATGAGCCCACAGTTTCATCAATTCCTTCTTCCATAGACTCCTGCAAAATATTAGTCTCTTCTTGGACAGCGGAGGAGTCCTCAATATATGGTTTAACATAGGCATTAGAAGCATAATTATGATAACAATATTTAAGTATGGAATTTTTTTCAGATTTGTAAAGAGTAGCATCATACTTTCCAATCAAAGAAGCAATTTCATAAGCACCCCTAAAAGCAACAAATTCTTCAATTTTTTGAACATCATAGTAATTATAAACACCCTTAGCATACGAAGATACGATTCCATTATCACTAAACTCACATTGGTAGGGAATGTGTCTCTTAGGGTCTTCAGAACAACAAGTAAAATCATATATTTCACATAAATTCCAAGCATAGCATTGCAAACGAGGAATTTGATCCAGTAAAAGTTTCCCTTTTTGAGATAAGCGGTGTTGCACATAACAAACATGCTCATCTAAAGATTTTCCCTCAACTAAGCTAGTTGGGGTTTCAGCATGAGCACAAAGGGATCGAAGATGATCCATGTAAAAAGCTTCAGGAGTGTGATAGAGTTTGAGTGGTTCTTCAACCATTGGTGTAGTAGGTACAACTAATTTTTTTTGGTATTTTTCGTTTCCTACCCATAACTAAAGATAGAAAATAAGAGCACAAAATAAAAACTACTCATTGATAAAGCAAACAAGCACACACGAGGATATTGACCCCACGCTATAACTCCCCAGCAACGGCACCAGAAAATGGTCTTGATAACCCACAAGTATGGGGGATCAGTTGTAGCCTCTTTTGATAAGTAAGAGTGTCGAACCCAACGAGGAGCTAAAGGTAGAACAAATATTCCCTCATGTTCCATCGACCACCGATACAACTCTACGCATGCTTAACATTCTCTTTACCTAGAACAAATATGAAACTAGAAGTACTTTGTAGGTGTAACAGGATAGGTTTGCAAGAATATAAATAGCACGTAAATAAAAACTAGGGGCCGTTTTACGTAAAGAAGCAATAAAGTAAGTATAGTGAGTGTGGAAAAGTGGTGGTAGGAGTTGTGAAATTGTCCCTAAGCAATTGACTACTTTACTAGACTGATAGCAAGTTTTATGTGGGAGAGGCCACTTCTAGCATGTCATCCCTGAATTGGAATATGATCAGAACTATTAGCAAGCATCCACAACTACTAACGTTCATTAAGGTAAAACCCAACCATAGCATTAAGATATATTGGTTCCCCTTCAATCCCGTATGCATCAATTTCTATGCTAGGTTGAAGCTTCTGTGACTCTTGCCCTCCAATACATAGTCCTATCAACGTACAACTAACCATATGGTGTGATCCAAGCACGCGCTCATATGATGGGCACCAAAGGACAAAAACATAACCACAAGCAAATTAAACCAATCATAGCAATTCACCAATTACCTATATGACAACGAAAATCTACTCAGACATCATAGGATGGCAACACATCATTGGGTAATAATATGAAGCATAAAGCACCATGTTCAAGTAGAGGGTACAGCGGGTTGCGGGAGAGTGGACCGTTGTAGATAGATGGGGGAAGGTGATGAAGATGTTGGTGAAGATGACGGAGGTGTTGGTGTAGATCACCGTCCCACGATGATGGCCCTGGCAGCGTTCCGGCACCATCGGGAGAGAGGGGGAGAGGGCCCCCCTCCGCCTTCTTCTTCCTTGACCTCCCCCCTAGATGGGAGAAGGGTTCACCCCCTGGTCCATGGCTTCCATGGCGGAGGAGGGGTGAGAGAGCCTCTGAGATTGGATCTGTCTCTCTGTCTCTCTCTGTTTCTCCCTTTCAGATTCTGGACTTTCACCGTTTCTTATATTCCCGGAGATCCGTAACTCCGATGGGGCTGAAATTTTAACACGATTTCTATCCGGATATTGGCTTTCTTGCGGAAAAAGAAGGGCACCAACCGCCTTACAGGGTGGCCATGAGGGCCAGGGGGCCCCTGCCTCGTGGCCCCCTCGGGCATCGTCTCACGTTGATTCTTCTTCCCAAAAATCACATATATTCCTAAAAACATCTCCATTAGTTTTCATCCCGTTTGGACTCCGTTTGATATGGATTTTCTGCGAAACAGAAAACATGCAACAAACAGGAACTGGCACCGGGCACTGGATCAATATGTTAGTCCCCAAAAATAGTATAAAAAGTTGCCAAAAATATATGAAACTTGTAGAATATTGGCATGGAACAATCAAAAATTATAGATACGATGGAGACGTATCATGTGTACGTAACGTCCGCGACCAGAATGACAACGCTGCGTACGCTTCGACCAGGTGGGTCCCGACTGCCAGGGAGGATAAGGAGGCACTTCCTTGCGTGCCAAGATGTAGCTGGTGGGTCCCAGCAGTTAGGGGGGGAACATTTTTAGTGAAATATGGTGGCCCGTCAAGTGGGTCCCTGCTGTCAGGTGGAGGAATCATTATTTTGTGCGTAATAAGGAGGCACTTCCTTGCTGTGGCCATGGACCCTGCTGTCAGCCTCTCCACGTACAGTACTCTTCCGATGGAAGTGGTTCCTTGACCACATTGACCACGCCGTGCCGAGAGCACCAAGGCGGTGGATGACGGCGAGGCCTAGGATGGATACGAAGTGGAGTTGGGGAAAACGCGACAGTGGATGCCCATGCGGAGAGGAGTACGAGGGTTCACTGGTTCGGCTGCAGTGTGAGGCTGTCGTTGCCGCAGAATAACAAGGGGTGTGGGTGAGTAGAGGGATGGCCTAGCCAGTGGCAGGAGTAGGAGGGGCGATGAGGCCTCCGCGGCAGCACAGCCTGCCACAGGGGGCAGGAGCAGGTGGCACGACCGATGCTAGTTTGGGCGGCTGGAGCAAGAATACCAGAGGTTGAAGAAGCACTACGGTCGTTGGATGGACATCGTACGGTCACTGGAGCTAGAATCTTTCATATTGACTAAGTTGACAAAGCCATACGTCGGGGTGAGTAGGCCCACAAGTCAGCCTCCAACTACGATGGGTCTCAGTTAGCAAGGGGAGTATTCATTTTTTTTGTGCGTAATAAGGAGGCACTTCCTTGTGTGTGAAGATGTAGTTGGTAGGTGAGGGTGTCCTGGATTGGGGATCCCCGGGTGTCTGGGCTATGTGCCATGGGCCGGACTGATGGGCCGTAAACATACACGATAGAAGGCCTTCCCTCGTGTCCAGATGGCACTCTCCTTTGCGTGGATGGCAAGCTTGGCATCTAGATGTGTATTTTCCTTTCTCTGTAAACCGACTCCGTACAACCCTAGGACCCTCCGGTGTCTATATAAACCGGAGGGTTTAGTCCATAGAGGCTAAGACAAATCATACAGGCTAGACATCTAGGGTTTAGCTATTACGATCTCAACGTAGATCGACTCTTGTAACCCCTATACTCATCAAAGTCAATCAAACAGGAAGTAGGATATTACCTCCATTAAGAGGGCCCAAACCTGGGTAAACATCGTGTCTCCTGCCTCCTGTTACCTTTGATCCTCAGACGCACAGTTTGGGACCCACTACCCGAGATCGGCCGGTTTTGACACCGACATTGGTGCTTTCATTGAGAGTTCCACTGTGTCGTCAACAGAAGGCGCGATGGCTCGTTTGATCATCTACAATGATGTAGTCTCCGGGGAAGCTTACATCCCCGGCCAGATTTTTGTATTCAGTGGCTTCGTTCTATGTGCCAACTCGATTGGCGACCTCCAACAGATCGACAGCTACGCCCCTGGTCATCAGATCAGTTCCGAGAACCTAAATTATGTCGCTGATATCCGAGGAGACCTGATCTTCGAAGGGTTCACGGCCCCAACCACTACTCTGGCCTCAGATCCGAAGTAAACCACCAGGTCCGAAGATGGGGGTTTGGAGCCCACCGGACTCTCTTCTGCGAATCGCATTATCGAGGACCCGGAAGCAATTGTGTCCACGACGAATTCGGGATTAGACCGGGTTCCCCTTATCATTGAAAGGCCAGACTCACCCCCAGATTCCGAATCTGAACTCTCCAAGTCCATGCCAAGCAAGCATGGCCAGGAGGCCTTCGCCCCGGCCAGCCCCGCAGACTCTTGTTTCCCTATACAAACCTCGCTATTAAACGAGGCTCTGGACTTAATGCGATCCCTCGTCATTACAGAGGAATTACTTTCGAACTACGCCCATCCCGGACTGGGGGCAAAGAGCGGGGAATTTTACGTCCCACCCACCACCCACTTCATAGCCACTGTCGAAGATTTAACCGACATGCTGGACTACGCCTCCGAAGATATCGACGGCATGGACGATTGTCGGATTCCGGGTTCCGGCAGACCCTTAAGGTTCAAACTCTGGGGTGCGCACGGAGATCTTTCCCCTACCGACTCGCGCTTCTATGTCTCGCAAGAAATCTAGGCTGGAAGGAAGAACACACAAAGGACACGAGGTTTATACTGGTTCGGGCCACCGATGTGGTGTAATACCCTACTCCAGTGTGTGGTGTAGTGGATTGCCTCAAGGGCTGATGATGAACAATACAGGGGGAAGAACGGCCTCACGAGAGGTGTTCTTGAACTGGTGCAGTATGTTCTACTTGGTCCGGATCTCTCTCTCTCTTTCTCTTCTCTCCCCCTTTTTTCTCCTCTTTCCTCCCCTTTCCTCTCTTCGGGGGCTAGTCCTATTTATAGAGGCCCTGGTCCTCTTCCCAAATAATGAGCGGGAAGGGCGCCAACAATTGGCCATTTTGAAGGGGAACATCTAGTACAAGTAATCCTGGCCAAAGGTGGTCTTCGGCTACCAAAAGCACTGGTGATGACACCGTCTTGGGCTCCACAGTGACCTCCGTCCCGCCGCTCTGCTGGTCTTGGTCTCGTTGAACCGGAATGGTAACCTTTGCCCGATGCCTTGGCATGTGCTTGCTCCCTTTGCACCGAAGGGGAAACAAGGACACTGCGCAGGCCGGCGCCCGCCTGGCGCCCGCCTAATCTCGATTGTCATGGCTTGCGTCACGGGCTCCTCGCGAGGCACCCCTGCCTTGATCTCTCCACCTCCTCGTGAGCCTGTCTGATGAGGCTGCTCCTGAGGAAGCCTCCTGTTGTCCACCCCGCAAGGCTTGTCCCCTTGCGAGGGTCTTGAGCTTGAGCTGATGAAGCTGCGCCGTAGTGGGCCCCCACTCGAGCCACGCCGCAGGCCGCAGGCAGGCAAGTCTGGGGACCCCCGTTCCCAGAACGCCGGCAGTAGTGCCCGGGTCCAAGGCGCGCCCGGGCTTGGCTTAGAAGAGAAGCGAAGGGGCAAGCGCAAAGCGCTGCAGGCCCCAATAGCCTGCGGCCTTGGGCGCCGCGTGGCGATTGGTTGGATGCGGGCGTCTGTGCTTCCCCATGATGCCTTGTTACGCGCCCGGCTAAGCAGACTCGTAGTTGCACACAGTTGCTCCCCTTTCCGCTGCTCGCTCGCCTCCTACCTTTCCTTCTTCTTCGAGCTCCAACCTCCGCCGCCAATCCGGCTCGAGCTCTTCCCTCTTTCCATCGCCATGGCACCAACAAAGAAAGGAAAGGGGAAGAAGCCCGCGCCTTCGCCCCGCTCACCTCCAGTGGCGGCCCCCGCCGTTGATCGGTCGATCATTCTCAATCCAGAAGCCTTGAACAAGGTCCGCTCTGCCCTAGCCACTATCTTCAACGAGTGCGGCAGGACCACAGTCTGGCCTGCGTCCCATGCCTCCCTTGATAGGATCGTCAGAGAGGTACGATTCTTCGTCGATGCCCTGTGGGCGGGTCTGGTTCCCCCCTTTTCCACTTTCTTCAATGCGGTGCTCTCCCATTATCAGATCCGCATGATGCACCTCGGGCCTGAGTCCATTACCCTTCTGGCTATATTTGCTTTTGTTTGCGAGGCAATGCTAGGCATTGCTCCTTCCGTTACCCTGCTGCGCCACTTCTTTTATTTGAGCTTGAGCGACCCCACTTAGTGCTCAGGGTGCGTGGGCTTCTTCGCTGTGCCAGAGACGGCCGCTTCGGGGATCGACTTCGGCCTTCCTCCTTCTGAGGCCAGGTTCAGAGAGCGGTGGATGTATGTGGACGTATGAGTGCCCAACCCTCTGCTCTCGCACCCGACCTCGCCTGCTGTTCCCCACTCGGGCTGGGACCATGAGATGCTTGCGAGCCCTCGGCTCGCCTTCGTCTGGCGCCGCTTCCAGAGTTTGAGGGCGCTCAATGTGACTGCACCCAAGGTGGTGAAGGAGTTCCTCCAATGCCGCATTGCTCCCTCCAGCGCCACTCTCGCCGGATGTGGGACTTTGTGGGGCACAGAGACCGCATGCGACTTCAGGAGGAGGACTTGGCGCCTGAAGTGCTGCAGACGATGCTCAGGGTCTTGACAGGCGATCCTTCCCCAAGCAGCCTTCGGCGTGATGGTGCCCTTTTGTATCTTTGCTCTGGCAGGGCCGATTTTGTGAGGCAGATGCCCAGCTTTGACGAGTGGGGGCTACGCCCGGCTGGCTTCACGGGGCCCTGCGAGAACCCAGCTGCCGTGGTTGCTCCCCCTGTCGTCCACAGTGGTCCTTCCTCAGGCGATAGAGCGGGGAGACGAGAACCGGCGGGAGCTGAGGCGACTGATGTCGAGGTGCCGATGCCGCAAGAAGCCCTGAAGGCGGCGCCTCCTGAGGCCCGCCCTGGAGCGGCGACTGGCGCGGAGTTGCGGCCCTCGGGTCTTGAGGCCGAGCTCCCGAGGCCCCGACCGTTCCTCGCGAGGCGACGCCTGATGGCGTCCCCCGGGCTGGCTCCTTCGGTGCTGATCTTCTTGACGCTTCTTCCGCGCCCTAGGCTGACCCCTGCGTCGTGCGCTTAGGTCGGTTCCGTGTAGATTTCGAGGCCCTCCGCAAGAGGAAGGAGGCCTTCGGTGGCGACGACCGCCCTTGCCGCTTGTTGAAGCGCAGGAAGTACTTCGCCATGGACGAGTAAGTCCTCTTCTTTCTCTGCTCATTTACTTTACTATCCCTGCGGCTGATTGTGGCCTTTCAGGCCCCGTCTTGCCAAATTCGCTGAGTCGGCCCGGGAGCCAGCCCCCAAAGCTTCGCCTTCTCTGCTGGCTCTGGGTGCGCCGAGCTCGAGCGGCACCCCCGCCGCTGGACCGGTCGGTGGAGTGGTCCGTTCCACCGGGCACCTTGAGCCTACGCGCCCGCTGTCCTTTCTTCATGAGTCCTCCTCGGGCACATCCGGCTTGACCCGTGTTCCTCCTCTGATCATAGAGGGTGAATGGTTGAAGTCTGCCTTCAGCTCCTCCTCTGTGGATGGACCGACGCCAGGCTGGATTCTCAGAGGGGTCCATTCGGTGATGGCTAGGGCACCAGCCCCCAGCCCCGTGCCGGGAGGGGGCATGCCGCCTCGGGGCCCTCCGCATACTCTAGTGGAAGAGGGTGATGCGGAATACGTGCTTAGGAGCGCTGGGGAGCGTCGCGCCCTTCACCAAGAGTTCCTCCAGGGGGCGGCGAATGCGGTGAGTCGGATCGGGGCAGAGCTTGCTGGCAAGGATGCGTGCCTCGAGGCCGAAGGTTTGCGCCTTGCTGAGGAGAGGCGTGAACTGAAGGTAGCCATCGCCCTCGCGTGTCACCAACATGATCTTGACAATGCGAAGGTTGAAGCGTCGCTGGTGGCTTCGCGGGAGGTCTGCTCCCAGGCCGTCGAGGGGGCTTGGGAAGCAGACCGTCGGCGCAGAGATGCGGAGGAGCGTGCATGGGAGCTCCAAGCCTGGAGCAACTCCCTGGAGCAGCAAGTGGAACTGCGCCAGGCGGCCCTTGAGTCGCTGAAGGGGGCCTCCGCCGACCGGGCGGAGCTGCTGAAGCATGAGGAGGCGCTGACGCTGGAGTCTGCCGAGCGCAACCTTGACCTTGAGCGGTTGGAGACGAGGGAGCGCCTGGTGGCTCAGGCGGAGGACGACGTTGCTGCGCGCGAAGTCCGGGCCCAGGAAGAGGTCGACTGCCGCGTTGCGGAAGCTCGCTCAGCCTTTGAGCGCGAATATGAAGCGAGGTTGGGGCTGATTAGGGCCGAGGCTGAGGGTAGGACTCTGGCCCTCAGGGCCAAACTGGCTGAAGTGACGCGGCGTGCGGACTCATCCGTAGCCGCCCTTGGCACAGCGTAGGCGGAGCTGGCCTCTTCCTGGGCCAAGCTGCTTCTTCTCCAACAGAGGGTTGATGACGTCGAGGCCATCGCACAGCAGAATGAGGACGAGATCCGTCAGCGGCGGGTTCTGGAACACGTGCATGCCCCCATGCTTCGAACGCTCAGGGAGAGGGCTAACACAGCTTTGGGCAACATTTGCGAGGCTGCCGCTAAGGAGCCGCATGAGGCCAGCTACGCCAGCAACCTCCAGTTTTTTGCCGACGTGGTGACGCTTCTGGAGAACTGCCCCGAGAGGTCCCATTGGCTTGTCGAAGAGAGGAGCCGAGCCTTGCTCGGGCATGCCCTCTCCCGTCTCTTCAGCTATCTGCAGGGCAGGGACCCCCACTTCGACTTTGACGCTGCCATCGCACCCATGCCCATAGCCGTCCGGGGCGACCTGGCGCAATGGGTGGAGGACAATGTGGACGCCCTCATCAGGGCCTTTGCATTTGACGATGACGGCGTGATTGTGGCCGCCAATGAAGGCGGTGTTGTGGACAAGCCTGGCGCTGTCGGAGGTGTTGGCGGTGGTGGCGATGATGTCAGCGACGCCAGTGATGCCTTCGGGGGTGCCCCAGAAGACGCGGTGAGTGATATGTCCGACTGACCGTATGTCGCTGCTGTTTACCCAGCACGAAGAAGGTTCAGGCTCGGCCCTGAAGAATGTAAGAGCATTTTGGGAGGGGAGGCCCCTCATGTAAAGGTTTGCGATCAGTATCCTGGTAAACATAACGTTGCATGTGAGCTTAGCTGCTAGCCTGGTGATGGGTCAGCCGACTTGTTTACCTTTCGACTCCGATGAGTCCCGAGCGGGCCTGCGGGGGCCACCACGCCTCGGGTGTCTTCTGATTATCCTGTTGATCCTGCGACTAGAACCTCCGGAGAGGGTGCAGTGACAGCGGTCCCGTCTGTAGACGTGCCTGGCCCGGCCCGGCTCGCGAGGGGCTCGTGAGGGGGGGGGGGGCAGCCGACGCTAACTTTGGACGCAAGGCCGAAATCAGAACATGAGAGATTGCTCGAACAAGACTAAACAACCCTTCCCCAAACACACGCAAGTCTCGAGCTCAAATCCAACTTAAATCCAAACCGAAGAAACTTGTCAACAAGGAAGAAGCGAAAAGCAAAAGGCCGCGTCCGGCACCTTGTCTAGTCTTCGATGTCTTCTCACCAGCGCGAATCTAAGTGCTACCACTGGGCGTGGGCGGGAGCCCCCGAGGCCCGAGGGCGGCTCTCCGGAGACTCCGGGGCATGTACAACCCCACTCATTATTACGTGAGAGTGTCACGGGCAGCGAGCTTTTTAGGCACTGGGCCTTCTTCACAGGTACCGGCCTTGCTTCATATCGGCTGACGAGGGCCCCGTCTTGCGCCTCACTCTACCGCCATTGATGGCGGCCGGAGACCAAGGACGACGCCAGTGGGGTAGAGCGGTCGCCAGCGGTTCCCCCGACGACCACGGGTCCTCTGCCGGGGGCAGGCCCTGGGGCACCTCCCCGGCAGAGGGCCTACCTCCTGAGAGTGCCTTGCTCCGACCACCGCGGGGGCGAACCCGGATCTCGGTCCCTCTCCTGCAGCCCCCTGTGCCCTCCTCCTGAAAGATAGGAGGCTGCAGCATTGGGGCAGCCATCTGCTGCGGTGACCTGTATCTCCTGCGACCCATGGTTATCATAAGCTTGCTCCTGAGGAATGAGTGGTACCCGATAGTTGCTGCCACCGGTGCGGGTGTCGAGGCTCTCTTGGGGTTCCTAAAAGAGCTCAGCTGCTGGCGCCTCCTCGCCCCAGCCTGGCCTGAGGAATGAGCCATGATCTTCTTCGAGTGCGCACCCCTGATCCACCATGCGGGGAACATAAGCTTTTGGGGCCACCGCCTCGTGGGCCTCGCCGTAGCGCCCCGCATGCCACGCAGTCCGGCTTGGAGCGTCGTCTTGGGGGTGATGGCGCGGAGGTCCGCCGAAGCCGAAGGCCACGGCTTGCACCCCTTCGTCGGAGATGGGGCCGGCGCAACTTGTCGCCCGGTGCCGACGAAGGCGTTGGCGCTGAACAGACCCTGGAGTCCACTTGAAGTTGCGTGAGCACATATAATGTCGCCATACGGCCCGCCTTGGATCTGGGGCGGCAGCTGGACGCAGAAAGGAGGTGCTCCTGAGGCGGCGGCATCCAGGAGCTCGGCTACTCGCTCCAACAACACGTCGCGGCCGCCCTCCAGCAGCCGGCACCGTAGCAGCTCTCGGGCCACCGTGAGCGCGGCCCTGCAGTTCGCCTGTTCCCGTCGGGTGTGTGGCGCTGTGGCCGCAGCATGGTTTGAGGCCCTTGATGTGGCCCGCACCTGCCGTGGTGTGAGGGCAGGCGGCGTCCGGCCACGTCGCCCGCGCCCCGCAGCGTCCTGCGGAGCGCGGGCTGCCTGAGGCACAAGGTTGAGGTCGCCCTGAGCCGGCGACACGGTGTGGGCGGGCCACGCCGCCTAGTGGTCGGTGTTGGTAGCCGGGTCGCTCGACATCTGAACGGCGAGGCGACGGAACATGATGCCGAGGAAGAAGGATTCCGGCGCACCCCTACCTGGCGCGCCAAATGTCGGATTTCAGGTTCCGGCAGACCCTTAAGGTTTGAACTTTGGGGTGCGCACGGAGATCTTTCCCCTACCGACTCGCGCTTCTATGGCTCACAAGAAATCTAGGCTGGAAAGAAGAACACACAAAGGACACGAGGTTTATATTGGTTCAGGCCACCGATGTGGTGTAATACCCTACTCCAGTGTGTGGTGTGGTGGATTACCTCAGGAGCTGATGATGAACAATACAGGGGGAAGAACGGCCTCGCGAGAGGTGTTCTTGAGCTGGTGTAGTATGTTCTACTTGGTCCGGATCTCTCTCTCTCTTTCTCTTCTCTCCCCCCTTTTTTCTCCTCTTTCCTCCCCTTTCCTCTCTTCGGGGGCTAGTCCTATTTATAGAGGCCCTGGTCCTCTTCCCAAATAATGAGCGGGAAGGGCGCCAACAATTGGCCATTTTGAAGGGGAACATCTAGTACAAGTTATCCTGACGAAAGGTAAGCACTGGTGATGACGCTGTCTTGGGCTCCATGGTGACCTCCATCCTGCCACTCTGCTGGTCTTGGTCTCGTTGCACCGGAATGGTAACCTTTGCCCGATGCCTTGGCCTGTGATTGCTCCCTTTGCACCGAAGGGGAAACAAGGACACGGCAGGCCGACACCCGCCAATCTCGATCGTCATGGCTTGCGTCACGGGCTCCTCGCGAGGCACCCCTGCCTTGATCTCTCTGCCTCCTCGCGAGCCTGCCTGATGAGGCTGCTCCTGAGGAAGCCTCCTGTCGTCCGCCCCGCAAGGCTTGGCCCCTTGCGAGGGTCTTGAGCTTGAGCTGATGAAGCTGGGCCGCACTAGGCCCCCACTCCAGCCACGCCGCAGGCCGCAGGCAGGCAAGTCTGGGGACCCCCGTTCCCAGAACGCTGACAACGACGATGTCGGAAACAAACAAGGCCAAGACCCGCCGATTACCAGACATTGGACGGCCACCACCACATTCGACGTGTACATGGTGGACAGACCCAAAGAGGATGACAATGCAGACAGGAAAGATCCGGTGGAGGACAAACCTGATGAGGCACCATTGAAGCATCGACGCGAGCGACGCCGCTCAAAATCGCACTGTGGCAGAAACAGTAATACCGACACCGGAGACGATAACACTCTGGAGAGCAATGAAGAGCCTGAAGCCCCCGTCGAGCCCATATCCGAACAAGACGATGTGGAGGAGTGGCAAGTCAACCCCGACGATCCAGTCGGGAACGAGGACTCGGAAGACAGTAATTATGTACCGCTCTCCAAAGATGATGTGAGCCTCAGCGACGAAGACTTCATCATGCCAAAGGAACCACTTGAGCAGGATTGGTTTAAGCACCAGCTAATCACCACTATGAGAAACCTAAAAAAGCAATAGTAGTAGCTCCAAGCCGAACATGATACACTCAATGACAGGTGGACCCAAGTCCTAGCCGTCGAGGAGTATTGCCTTCAATGCCCAGCAAAGAGTTATCCAAAGCGTCGGCTACTACCACAATTTGACGATGAGGCCCTCGAGCCCATACCGTCAAGACATGACCGTGCTGATGAACTAGACCGGCCACCACACGGGTGAGATAAAGCGGCCACCTACGCCGAACACCAACCCGCACCACCTCACCATAGAGGCGGAGAGACAGTGGCTCCAGGATACACCTACGACCTACGTCAAGACCTGCGCAATAGAGCAGGCCAAACAAGATCAATCTATGGATCAAGGGGGCACGCCCCAAAGCGAGAAGATGACCGTCAGGCTTGGCCCGACATGCATAATCTCACCAGGGTAGAAAACCGCATACGGACTTCATCCGAACTACGTCATGACATCGCCCAATACAGAGGCGCCACACACCCCTTATACTTCACCGATGAGGTAATGGAGCACCAGTTCCCAGAAGGGTTTAAACCCGTGAACATTGAATCATACGATGGTACGACGGATCCCGTAGTATGGATCGAAGATTTTCTTCTCCTCATCCACATGGCCCGCGGTGACGATCTCCATGCCATCAACTACCTCCCCCTCAAACTCAAGGGACCATCACGACACTGGTTAAACATCCTCCTAGAAAACTCCATTGGTAGCTGGGAAGATCTGGAGGATGCCTTTAGAGACAACTTCCAAGGTACCTATGTTCAGCCTCCAAACACCGATGACCTTAGTCACATAGTCCAACCCGGAGAGTCAGCCCAGAAACTCTGGACCAGGTTCTTAATTAAAAGAACCAAATTGTCGATTGTCCGGACGCCAAAGCCCTTGCGGGCTTTAAACACAGCGTCCATGACGAGTGGCTCGCCCGACACCTCGGCCAAGAAAAGCTGAAGTCTATGGCAGCTCTCACCTATGACCCGCTTTTGCGCAGGAGAAGATAGTTGGCTAGCTCGTAGAAGCAACAACACCAGTGACCCTGGCACCTCCGAAGCCAGAGACGGCAACGGCAAGCCACGGCGCAACAAACACAAGCATCAAAACAACAATGAAGATATGGCGGTCGATGCCGGATTCAGTTGCTCTAAACCCGGTTAGCAGAAGAAGCCATTCAAAGGAAATAAAGATGGCCCATCCAGTTTGGACAGAATACTTGATCGTCCTTGCCAGATTCATGTTACCCCTGACAAGCGTGCCAATCATACCAACAGAAATTGTTGGGTCTTTAAACAGGCCGGTAAGCTAAACACCAAACATAAAGGGAAGGGGCCGCCCAGCGAGGATGACGATGAAGAGCCTCGCCCAATGAACACGGGGGGGGGGGGGAAGAAATCCCCCCCCCCCCGAGGTGAAAACAGTGAACATGATCTATGTCACTCATATCCCCAAATGGGAGGGCAAGCGCGCACTAAGGGACGTTTATGCCATAGTGCCAGTCACCCCAAAATTTAACCCATGGTCAGCCTATCTGATCACTTTTTATCACAGAGACCATCTGACCAGTATCATCACAGAGGTTCGGTAGCATTGGTCCTCGACCCAATCACCGATGAATTCCATCTTACACTATCCGCAAAATGGGTATTGATCCATCAAGAATCAAACCCACTAAAACCACCTTTAAAGGAGTGATACCCGGCGTGAAGGCCTGTTGCACAGGGTCCATAACGCTGGAAGTGGTCTTTGGTTCACCGGATAATTTCTGTAGTGAATACTTGATCTTCGACATCGTCCCCTTCCGCAGTGGCTATCATGCACTGCTCGGACGAACCACTTTTGCCCATTTCAATGTAGTCCCGCACTACGCTTATCTAAAGCTCAAGGTGCCTCGACCACATGGTGTTATAATAGTCAATGGAAACATGGATCTCTCCCTCCGTACTGAGGAGCATACTGCGGCCCTCGCAGCCGAAGTGCAGGGTGGCCTTATCAAGCCGAATACTACATTGGCAGTCAAGCCACCGGACACTGTTAAACGAGTTCGGTCTACCATAGAGAATGACAGTCCAACTCATCCAAAGATAGATTAGCAATCCGGCCTTCGTCAAATCCCCAACCTAGTTGCGGCATATGTACCACGCGTACATAATTACGCACTAAAAATACCATGGGCAAGGACGAAGGCACACTAAAAACAAAGTCCACAGTACGGCTCGACCCTATTCGGATCCTCATATCCTTCCCTTTTTCTTCTTATTTTTATTTTTCAGGTTCTTCACAACCCACATCACTTTTCGATGGTACAAAGGGCCCTCTTCTAGGCCCCTTATGCATACTCGATCATTGATCCTCTCAAAGGATCCTACCCCAAGGCAAAAAATAGTGCAGACGTGCGGCAGAGTGTAGAAAGGATCTTCAAGATCATTTTTTTCTTTTTTAGGACATGTATACAGCTTTCCCTTGTTCTCAAATTCTGGGCATGTAAAATATCCTTGATAATCATGGCATTCACTATAAAAATACGTTTTGACATATCAATCAGACTATAATGGAAACAGTTTCGCCCAACCCTACTCGGTATTGGCTTATTTCCTAACATGTATTCCCTCTTTGTGTCATATTGGCACATACACCTCAACTCGATTTAAATCGCCAGGGGCTCTAGTCAGCCACATATATTCTTTTCCCAAAAAAGAAGAAAAGTCCGAACACTTTAATAGTATACTTCAGCGTCCCGAAAATGGCATTATATGCATCGGCTCCGAATCATGTCTTTGGTCAATAGTTGGGTTGCCCGGCTCCTGTGGTTACCACCTTACGTTCTACTTGTTTGTCTAAGGTAGTAAAGGGAGAACTACTACGATTATGTTTCTGGTTTGTCTGGTCAAACAACTAAGTAGAGAAAGCCAAAAACTGACTGTCATGGTATGGCAAGAGCTGGTTGGCTATTCGGCGACTTAATGTAAATATCTTGCAAGTTTTTCCGTATTACACGAAGGATTGGCTCTTCGCAGTCACGCGCTTAAGGCACCAAGTTCGCATAGCCGCATATGCACCAGGGGCTATCTTATAGTCCCATTGTCAAACTCCTATGGCTAAGGAGAGTGATAAACCTGCATAGTCTGATTGCCTGGTTCGCCGCACTGACACCTCCTTCACGGACCAAGATGTTGGGGCAAGAGTGGTTACGTGCCCCTGTAGTATCTACGTGGGGGCTGAAGCCGATGACTGTGAAGCTCTCAGGGATAAAAACGGCCGCACAGGAAGAAAAATACTTTAAGATAAAAGGCACAAATATATTACAAAAGCCTTGGTTTATAATACAACATCTGGGCAGGTCGGATACATTCATTCGAACATAATATCCTTCGAGCACTGGCCCTCTATCAAGCGGGCACCCTCTAGGACGTCTTTAAAATAGCGCTCCGTCTTGCGGTGGTCCTTGCCTCCATGCGGACCCTCAACTACCACGACGGCGACCTTCATTTTTGCCCAGTGCATCTTGACACGGGCAAAGGCCAGCTGCACACCATCTATACATTACGACCGCTTAACCACGTCAATTCGGGGTAGCGCGTCGATGAGTCGCTGCACTAGGCTGAAATTGCTGCTTGGGACGGGTTCGGCTGGCCACAGCTGGACTATGAAGTCCCTCACGGCCAACACGGACATCCTATGCAGCTCGGCCCACTGCGCCATCTGGTCATTCAACAGCGTTGGGCGCTCCTGCGCCGCGAACGATGACCAGAATAGCTTCTCCATCGTGTACCCCTCCTGGGCCTGGAAAAACTGTTCGGCGTCGGTGGCACTCTTCGGAAGATCCGCAAAGGCATCTGGAACACTCCACAGTCTAGTGAGCAAGGCATACTTTTGATTGCCACATTTACTCTGTAAGAACAAGGGCTTACTAGCCGCTATCTATCCGGCATGCTTGATCTCCTCCGGCGCCGCTCGAGATTCGGCACACGCCTCCTCGGCTTCTTGAAGAGCCTTGGCATGGTCGGTCGCCTGGGCTTTCTTCTTCTCTTCTAGGGACTAGCACTTGTTGGCGGCGTCCTAGAGCGCTTGCTCCACTTCGGTCACCCGCTCCTCATATTGGCGAGGGATGACCTGTTTGGACTTCAAATCCTCCACCGCTTCATCAGCGGCCGCTTTATTCACCCTTTCCTGCTCCTTGGCCTGGGCAAGTTCACCCTCGAGGGTCTCGACCGCAGTAGCACTGCCTGCAATCATACAGATAGCAGTGCATGAGCTTCAACTCAGAATCTGCCTATTAGTAAAGTGCTACTTCTTGAGCACTACGTTGGTTTTCCCCGAAGAGGAAGGGATGATGCAGCAAAGTAGCGTAAGTATTTCCCTTGGTTTTTGAGAACCAAGGTATCAATCCAGTAGGAGGCTACGCACGAGTCCCTCGCACCTGCACAAAACAAATAAATCCTCGCAACCAACGCAAATAGGGGTTGTCAATCCCTATAGGGCCACTTACGAGAGTGATATCTGATAGATATGATAAGATAATATTTTTGATATTTTTATGATAAAGATGCAAAGTAAAATAAAGGCAAAGTAAATAACTGAGTAGTAGGAGATCAATATGATAAAGATAGACTCAGGGGGCCATAGGTTTCACATGTGGCTTTTCAAGAGCATAAGTATTCTACGGTGGGTGAACAAATTACTGTTGAGCAATTGACAGAATTGAGCATAGTTATGAGAATATCTAGGTATGATCATGTATATAGGCATCACGTCCGAGACAAGTAGACCGACTCCTGCTTGCATCTACTACTATTACTCCACTCATCGACCGCTATCCATCATGCATCTATAGTATTAAGTTAGAAACAGAGTAACTCCTAAAGCAAGATGACATGATGTAGAGGGATAGACTCATGCAATATGAAGAAAACTCCATCTTGTTATCCTCGATGGCAACAATACAATACGTGCCTTGCTGCCCTTACTATCACCGGGAAAGGACACCACAAGATTAAACCCAAAGCTAAGCACTTCTCCCATTGCAAGAAAGATCAATCTAGTAGGCCAAACCAAACTGATAATTCGAAGAGACTTGCAAAGATAACCAATCATACATAAAAGAATTCAGAGAAGATTCAAATATTATTCATAGGTAGACTTGATCATAAACCCACAATTCATCGGTCTCAACAAACACACCGCAAAAAGAAGATTACATTGAATAGATATCCACAAGAGAGGGGAGAACATTGTATTGATATCCAAAAAGAGAGAAGAAGCTATCTAGCTACTAACTATGGACCCGTAGGTCTGAGGTGAACTACTCACACTTCATCGGAGGGGCTATGGTGTTGATGTAGAAGCCCTCCGTGATTGATGCCCCCTCCGGCAGAGCTCCGGAACAGGCCCCAAGATGGGATCTCGTTGATACAAAAAGTTACGGCGGTGGAATTAGGGTTTTGGCTCCTGTTCTGATCATTTGGGGTACATGGATATATATAGGAGGAAGAAGTACGTCGGTGGAGCAACAGGGGGCCCACGAGGGTGGAGGGCGCGCCTGGTGGGGGTGGGCGCGCCCCCCTATCTCGTGGCCTCCTCTTTTCTTTCTTGACGTAGGGTCCAAGTCTCCCGGGTCTTGTTCGTTGAGAAAATAATGTTCCCGAAGGTTTCATTCCGTTTGGACTCCGTTTGATATTCCTTTTCTTCGAAACCCTAAAACAGGCAAAAAAACAACAATTCTGGGTTGGGCCTCTGGTTAATAGGTTAGTCCCAAAAATAATATAAAAGTGGATTACAAAGCCCAATAATGTCCAAAACAGTAGATAATATAGCATGGAGCAATCAAAAATTATAGATACGTTGGACACGTATCAAGCATCGCCAAGCTTCATTCCTGCTCGTCCTCGAGTAGGTAAATGATAAAAACAGAATTTTTGATCCGGAGTGCTACTTGGCATAATTTTAATGTGATTCTTCTTAATTCGGGTACGAATATTCAGATCCGAAAGATTCAGACAAAAGTTCATATTGACATAAAAATAATAATACTTCAAGCATACTAACAAAGCAATTATGTCTTCTCAAAATAACATGGCCAAAGAAAGTTCATCCCTACAAAATCATATGGTTTAGTCATGTTTCATTTTCGTCACACAAGAATGCTGTCATCATGCACAACCCCGATGACAAGCCAAGCAATTGTTTCATACTTTAGTAATCTCAAACCTATAAACTTTCACGCAATATATGAGCGTGAGCCATGGACATAGCACGATAGGTGGAATAGAATATAATGTGGGGGAGTTATGTGGAGAAGACAAAAGAGGAGAAGTCTCACATCAACGAGGCTAATCAATGGGCTATGGAGATGCCCACCAATTGATAATGCAAGGAGTAGGGATTGCCATGCAACAGATGCACTAGAGCTATAAATGTATGAAATCTCAACAAAAGAAAGTAGTGGGTGTGCATCGAACTTGCTTGCTCACGAAGACCTAGGGCACTTGAGGAGGCCCATTGTTGGGATATACAAACCAAGTTCTATAATGAAAATTCCCACTAGTATATGAAAGTTAAAAAACAAGAGACTCTCTAACATGAAGATTATGGTGCTACTTTGAAGCACAAGTGTGGCAAACGATAGTAACATTGTCCCTTCTCTCTTTTTCTCTCATTTTTTATGGCATTTCTATTTTTTATGACCTTTCTCTCTTTTTTTGGGCCTTCTCCTTTTTTATGGCCTTTCTCCCTTTTTTATATATATTCCTCACTTGGGACAATGCTCTAGAAAATGATGATCATCACACTTCTATTTATTTACAACTCAATGATTACAACTCGATACTAGAACAAAGTATGACTCTATATGAATGCTTCCGGCGGTGTACCGGGATATGCAATGGACCAAGAGTGACATGTATGAAAGAATTATGAACAGTGGCTTTGCCACAAATACTATGTCAACTACATGATCATGCTAAGCAATATGCCAATGATGAATGTGTCATGATGAACGGAATGGTGGAAAGTTGCATGGCAATATATCTCAGAATGGCTATGGAAATGCCATAATAGGTAGGTATGGTGGCTATTTCGAGGAAGATATAAGGGGGTTTATGTGTGAAAGAGCGTATCATATCATGGGGTTTGGATGCACCAGCGAAGTTTGCACCAACTCTCAATGTGATAAAGGGCAATGCACGATACCGAAGAGGCTAGCAAGGATGGAAGGGTGAGAGTGCGTATAATCCATGGACTCAACATTAGTCATAAAGAACTCACATACTTATTGCAAAAATCTACAAGTCATCAAAAACCTCGGTACTACACGCATGCTCCTAGGGGGATAGATTGGTAGGAAAAGACCATCGCTCGTCCCCGACCGCCACTCATAAGGAAGACAATCAAACAACACCTCATGTTTCAAATTTGTTGCATAACGTTTACCATACGTGCATGCTACGAGACTTGCAAACTTCAACACAAGCATTTCTCAATTTCACAACTTCTCAACTAGCACGACTTTGATATTATTACCTCCATATCTCAAAACAATCATCAAGCATCAAACTTCTCTTAGTATTCAAAACACTCTTAAGAAAATTTTACTAATCTTGAATACCTTGCATATTAGGATTTTAAGCAAATTACCATGCTATTAAGACTCTCAAAATAATATAAGTGAAGCATGAGAGATCAATAGTTTATATAAAACAAATCCACCACTGTGCTCTAAAAGATATAACTGAAGTACTAGAGCAAAATTATATAACTCAAAAGATATAAGCGAAGCACAGAGTATTCTAACAAATTCCAAATCATGTATGGCTCTCTCAAAAGGTGTGTATAGCAAAGATGATTGTGTTAAACTAACAAGCAAAGACTCAAATAATACAAGACGCTCCAAGCAAAACACATATCATGTGGCGAATAAAAATATAGCTCCAAGTAAAGTTACCGATAGAAGTAGACGAAAGAGGGGATGCCTTCCGGGGCATCCCCAAGCTTTGGCTTTTAGGTGTCCTTAGATTATCTTGGGGGTGCCATGGGCATCCCCAAGCTTAGGCTCTTGCCATTCCTTGTTCCATAATCCATCAAATCTTTACCCAAAACTTGAAAACTTCACAACATAAAACTTAAAGGAGAAAATCTCGTGAGCTCCGTTAGCGAAAGAAAATAAAAGATCACTTTAAGGTACTGTAATGAACTCATTTTTTATTTATATTGGTGTTATACCTACTGTATTCCAACTTCTCTATGGTTTATAAACTATTTTACTAGCCATAGATTCATCAAAATAAGCAAACAACACATGAAAAATAGAATCTATCAAAAACAGAACAGTCTGTAGTAATCTGTAGATAGAGCAAGATCTGGAACCCCAAAATTCTAAAATAAATAGCTGGACATGAGGAATTTATCTATTAATCATCTGAAAAAATAATTAACTAAATAGGACTCTCCAAATAAAAATGACAGCACTTCTCGTGAGCGCTAAAGTTTCCGTTTTTTTACAGCAAGTTCAACAAGACTTTCCCCAAGTCTTCCCAATAGTTCTACTTGGCACAAACACTAATTAAACACAAAAAACACAACCAAAACAGAGGCTAGATAAATTATTTATTACTAAACAGGAGCAAAAAGTAAGGAATAAAAATAAAATTGGGTTACCTCCCAACAAGCGCTATCGTTTAACGCCCCTAGCTAGGCATAACAAGCAAGAATAGATCTAGGTATTGCCATGTTTGGTAGGCAATCCATAAGTGGCTCTCATAATAGATTCATAAGGTAATTTAATATTCTTTATAGGAAAGTGTTCCATTACTTTCCTTAATGGAAATTGGAATCTAATATTTACTTCCTTCATATCAATAATTGCACCAATCGTTCTAAGGAAATGTCTATCAAGAATAATAGGACATGAAGGATTGCAATCTATGTCAAGAACAATAAAATCTACAGGCACATAATTCCTATTTGCAACAATAAGAACATCATTAATTATTCCCATAGGTTTCTTAATAGTGGAATCCGCAAGGTGCATGTTTAGGGAAAAGAATTCTATGATACCAGGTCTCACGCGAGACCCATCCTGATAGATGACACGTGGCATTCACAAATCTCAAAGCATCCCCCACCCCCCACTTAAAATCAGGGGGGAGAGAGATTAGATGCTTTGTGATTTGTGAATGCCACGTGTCATCCATCAGGACGGGTCTCACCTACTAACCGTGAAACCTAGTCTCATATAATTTTTTCCCAAGTTTAGAGAGCAATCATCAAAATCACGGAAACCTAACAAATCACACAAAGTCTTTGGAATCATGGAAACACTAGCACCCAAATCACATAAAGCATAGCATTCATGATCTTTAATTTTAATTTTAATAGTTGGTTCCCACTCATCATAAAGTTTTCTAGGGATAGAAACTTCCAATTCAAGTTTTTCTTCATAAGATTGCATCAAAGCATCAACGATATGTTTAGTAAACGCTTTATTTTGACTATAAGCATGAGCATAATTTAGCACGGATTGCAACAATGAAATACAATCAATCAAAGAGAAATTTTCATAGTTAAATTCCTTGAAATCCATAATAGTGGGTTTAGCAACATCTAGGGTTTTAATTTCTTCAATCCTACTTTTATCAAATTTACCATCAAGATCAACAAATTCCGAATTCTTGGAACGCCTTCTAGGTAAAGATGGATCATATTCAGTCCCAGAGTTATCAAGATTCATGTTGCAAAACAAAGATTTAATAGGGGACACATCAATAACTTTTAGATCTTCATATTTATTTTCATAGCAACTAGAAGAACACGCTCTTATAAAGGCATCTTTCTTAGCACGCATCCTAGCGGTTCTTTCTTTGCACTCATCAATGGAAATTCTCATGGCTTTGAGAGACTCATTGATATCATGCTTAGGTGGAATAGATCTAAGTTTCAAGGAATCAACATCAAGAGAAGTTCTATCAACGTTCCTAGACAAATCATCAACCTTAACCAATTTTTCTTCAATCATAGCATTAAAATTCTTTTGCAAAGTAATAAATTCTTTAATATTTGATTCAAAATCAGAGGGCATCTTATTATAATTTCCATAAGAATTGTTGTAGGAATTACCATAATTATTATAGGGATTACTAGGGTAAGGCCTAGGATTGAAATTTCCTCTATACGCGTTGTTACCAAAATTGTTCCTACCAACAAAATCCACATCCATAGATTCATTAGTATTCTCAATAAAAGTAGACAAGGGCATATCATTAGGATTAGAAGAACCACTCTCATTAGAAAATAATTTCATAAGTTCATCCATCTTTCCACTCAAAACATTAATTTCTTCTATCGCATGCACCTTTTTATTAGTAGATCTTTCAGTATGCCATTGAGAATAATTAACCATAATATTATCTAGGAGTTTAGTAGCTTCTCCTAAAGTGATTTTCCATAAAAGTGCCTCCCGCGACCGAATCTAAAAGATTTCTAGAAGCAAAATTCAATCCGGCATAAAAAATTGAACAATCATCCACAAATTTAAACCATGAGTAGGACAATTACGTATCATTAATGTCATTCTCTCCCAAGCTTGTGCAACATGTTCATGATCAAGTTGCTTAAAACTCATAATATTGTTTCTAAGAGAGATGATCTTAGCGGGAGGAAAATACTTATAGATAAAAGCATCTTTGCACTTATTCCATGAATCAATACAATTTTTAGGCAAAGACGAAAACCAAGCTTTAGCATGATCTCTAAGCAAAAAAGGAAATAGCTTCAATTTAACAATATCATTATCCACATCTTTCTTCTTTTGCATGTCACACAAATCAACGAAGCTATTTAGATGGGTAGCGGCATCTTCACTAGGAAGGCCAAAAAACGGATATTTCATGACAAGATTCAGCAAAGCAGTATTAATTTCACAAGATTCAGCATCGGTAAGAGGAGCAATCGGAGTGCTAATAAAATCATTGTTGTTGGTATTGGTGAAGTCACACAATTTAGTATTATCTTGAGCCATCGTGACAAGCAAGCAAACTAACACACAAGCAAACAAAAAGCAAGCGAACAAAAGAGGCAAATAGAGAGGGAGGATAGAGAGAGAGAGAGGGCGGATAGACCGGCAAGGGTGAAGTGGGGGAGAGGAAAACGAGAGGCAAATGGCAAATAATGTAATGCGAGAGATAAGGGTATGTGATGGGTACTTGGTATGTTGACTTTTGCGTAGACCTCCCCGGCAACGGCGCCAGAAATCCTTCTTGCTACCTCTTGAGCACTGCGTTGGTTTTCCCCGAAGAGGAAGGGATGATCCCGCAAAGTAGCGTAAGTATTTCCCTCAGTTTTTGAGAACCAAGGTATCAATCTAGTAGGAGGCTACGCGCGAGTTCCTCGCACTTGCACAAAACAAATAAATCCTCGCAACCAACTCAAATATGGGTTGTCAATCCCTATAGGGCCACTTACGAGAGTGAGATCTGATAGATATGATAAGATAATATTTTTGGTATTTTTATGATAAAGATGCAAATTAAAATAAAGGAAAAGTAAATAACTAAGTAGTTGGAGATCAATATGATAAAGATATACCCGGGGGCCATAGGTTTCACCAGCGGCTTCTCTCAAGAGCATAAGTATTCTATGGTGGATGAACAAATTACTGTTGAGCAATTGACAGAATTGAGCATAGTTATGAGAATATCTAGGTATGATCATGTATATAGGCATCACGTCCGAGACAAGTAGACCGACTCCTGCTTGCATCTACTACCATTACTCCACTCATCGACCGCTATCCAGCATGCATCTACAGTATTAAGTTCATAATAATAGAGTAACGCATTAGGCAAGATGACATGATGTAGAGGGATAGACTCATGCAATATGAAGAAAACCCCATCTTGTTATCCTCGATGGCAACAATACAATACGTGCCTTGCTGCCCTTACTGTCACCAGGAAAGGACACCGCAAGATTGAACTCAAAGCTAAGAACTTCTCCCATTGCAAGAAAGATCAATCTAGTAGGCCAAACCAAACTGATAATCGAAGAGACTTGCAAAGATAACCAATCATACATAAAAGAATTCAGAGAAGATTCAAATATTATTCATAGGTAGACTTGATCATAAACCCACAATTCATCGATCTCAACAAACACACCGCAAAAAGAAGATTACATCGAATAGATATCCACAAGAGAGGGGGAGAACATTGTATTGATATCCAAAAAGAGAGAAGAAGCCATCTAGCTACTAACTATGGACCCGTAGGTCTGAGGTGAACTACTCACACTTCATCGGAGGGGCTATGGTGTTGATGTAGAAGCCCTCCGTGATCGATGCCCCCTCCGGCAGAGCTCCGGAACAGGCCCCAAGATGGGATCTCGTTGATACAAAAAGTTACGGCAGTGGAATTAGGGTTTTGGCTCCTATTCTGATCATTTGGGGGTACATGGATATATATAGGAGGAAGGAGTACGTCGGTGGAGCAACAGGGGGCCCGCGAGGGTGGAGGGCGCGCCTGGTGGGGATGGGCACGCCCCCCTATCTCGTGGCCTCCTCTTTTCTTTCTTGACGTAGGGTCCAAGTCTCCCGGGTCTTGTTCGTTGAGAAAATAATGTTCCCGAAGGTTTCATTCCGTTTGGACTCCGTTTGATATTCCTTTTCTTCGAAACCCTAAAACAGGCAAAAACAGCAATTCTGGGCTCGGCCTCCAGTTAATAGATTAATCCCAAAAATAATATAAAAGTGGATAATAAAGCCCAATAATGTCCAGAACAGTAGATAATATAGCATGGAGCAATAAAAAATTATAGATACGTTGGAGACATATCATAAAGGCATGAACGAGATATTCTGAAACATACCTTGCGGTTCATCAAACCTCTTGTTGATGCGAACGAGATCCTCATCGGCCAACCCCATCATATGCTTAAGCTCGGACACTTCGGTGGCCTGGGCGGTTGCCGCTAACAATGAAGCCTTCTTCTCAAAATAGAAAAGTACATTATCTCCTGCAAATATTATCGATCCTCTGTTTGGCCTCTTTTCAAAAGCCGAACAGAGTCTCAGGGGCTACTATCTATATACAGGCATATTTTTCATATGAAAAGCAGCCAAGAATATTACATCGCCTACCCCGAAGCCTATTGGCAGGCTAGTGAAGGCTTCGTTCAGCCCGCTCTTGGCAACCTGAACCTTTTCAACCAACACACTCATTAGGGTGCGGTGCTCCTCCACGATGGAAGCACGTTGTAGTGCCTCCATCAGTATGTTCAGCACCTCCGGATTAGTGGAGGTCACCGCTGGAGTTTGCGCTCCTCCCTCGAAAGGGGTCGCTTATTCGGTTTCGGAGCCACCTGGGTTTCCAAAACGGTGTTCGGCTGGGGGCTAGACTGGTCAAGGCTCCCGCCGTTAGTCCCCATGGAGATTGCTCCCCCTATGTTCTCAGCAGCCAAGGCGTTACCCTCTTGCACCGTTTTGGCAGCCTCCCGTACCGCTTCATTGCCCGGAGAGGCCCTTCGAGACAACATTTCGGTGTCGTCTGTGGCGACAAGTGTTGGGGAACCCAGTAATTTCAAAAAAATTCCTACACACACGCAAGATCATGGTGATGTATAGCAATGAGAGGGTATAGTGTCATCCACGTACCCTCGTAGACCATAAGTAGAAGCGTTATGACAACGCGGTTGATGTAGCCGTATGTGTTCACGATCGACAGATCCTAGTACCGAACGTACGGCACCTCCGCGATCTGCACACGTTCAGCTCGGTGACGTCCCACGAACTCACAATCCAGTAGAGCTTCAAGGGAGAGTTCCGTCAGCACGATGGCGTGATGATGGTGTTGATGAAGCAACCGACGCGGGGCTTCGCCTAAGCACCGCTACGATATGACCGAGGTGGATTATGGTGGAGGGGGGCACCGCACATGGCTAAAAGATCAATGATCAACTTGTGTGTCTAGGGGTGCCCCTGGCCACGTATACAAAGGAGTGGAGGAGGGGGAAGGGCAGGCCCTCCTATGGCGCGCCCTGGAGGAGTCCTACTCCCACCGGGAGTAGGATCCCCCCCTTCCCTAGTTGGACTAGGAGAGAAGGAAGGGGGAGAGAGGGAGGAAGGAAAGGGGGGCGCCCCCCTCCAAGTCTAATTCGGACCAGCAGGAGAGGGGCGCGCAGCCTGCCCTGGTCTTGTCTCTCTCTCTCTCTCTCCACTATGGCCCAATAAGGCCCATACATTTACCAGGGGGTTCCGGTAACCTCCCGGTACTCCGGTAAAATCCCGATTTCACCCGAAACTATTCCAATGTCCAAATATAGGCTTCCAATATATCAATCTTTATGTATCGACCATCTCGAGACTCCTCGTCATGTCCGTGATCATATCCGGGACTCCGAACTACATTTGGTACATCAAAACACATAAACTCATAATACCTATCGTCACTGAACGTTAAGCGTGCGGACCCTACGGGTTCAAGAACTATGTAGACATGACCGAGACACATCTCCGGTCAATAACCAATAGTGGAACCTGGATGCTCATATTGGTTCCTACATGTTCTACGAAGATCTTTATCGGTCAAACCGCATAACGGTATACGTTGTTCCCTTTGTCATCGGCATGTTACTTGCCCGAGATTCGATCGTTGGTATCTGAATACCTAGTTCAATCTCATTACCGGCAAGTCTCTTTACTCGTTCTGTAATGCATCATCCCGCAACTAACTCATTAGTTACATTGCTTGCAAGGCTTATAGTGATGTGCATTACCGAGAGGGCCCAGAGATACCTCTCCGACAATCGGAGTGACAAATCCTAATCTCGATCTATGCCAACTCAACAAGTACCATCAGAGACACCTGTAGAGCACCTTTATAGTCATCCAGTTACGTTGTGACGTTTGGTAGCACACAAAGTGTTCCTCTGTTACTCGGGAGTTGTATAATCTCATAGTCGTAGGAACATGTATAAGTCATGAAGAAAGCAATAGCAACAAAGTAAACGATCATCGTGCTAAGCTAACGGATGGGTCAAGTCAATCACATCATTCTCTAATGATGTGATCCTGTTAATCAAATGACAATTCATGTCTATGATTAGGAAACATAACCATCATTGATTCACACATGTACTAAGTTTCCGATTAATACAATTATAGCATGAATAATAAACATTTGTCATGATATAAGGAAATATAACTAACAACTTTATTATTGCCTCTAGGGCATATTTCGTTCAGTCTCTCACTTGCACTAGAGTCCATAATCTAGATTACATTGTAATGATTCTAACACCCATGGAGTCGTGGTGCTGATCATGTTTTGCTCATGGGAGAGGCTTAGTCAATGGATTTTCAACATTCAGATCCGTATGTATCTTGCAAATCTCTATGTCTCCCCCCTTGCCTTGATCGCAGATGGAATTGAAGCGTCTCTTGATGTGCTTGGTTCTTTTGTGAAATCAGGATTCCTTTGCCAAGGCAATTGCACCAGTATTGTCACAAAAGATTTTCATTGGACCCGATGCACTAGGTATGACACCTAGATCGGATATGAACTCCTTCATCCAGACTCCTTCATTTGCTGCTTCCTGAAAGTGCAACTAACCCTGGGTGGTTTTGGTAATTCCTAACAACATATAGCTCATTGAGCTAACATTATTACAAGATTTATATTTCAGGAAAAGCTCAATGAATGGCATGGCATGGATGAGGAAAGTGGATCCCTCAAAATTCTAAGGACAAAAAGTTTGGCTCAAGCTTGAAGCTCAAGACTCTACATTTTATATTTTAGTGATCCAAGATCACATTGAGTCTATAGGAAAAGCCAATACTATCAAGGAGGGATGAGGTGTTGCTTAATGGCTTGCTTGCTCAAAATGCTTAGTGATATGCTCCAAAATCCTCAACTACCTTCCCACATCCACATATGACCTAAACCAAAAGTCAAACTCGGCCCCACCGATTCTTTCTATCCAGTGCCACCGAGTTTCAAATGTCATAGCCACTGCCACAAACCCTAGGCAAATCGGTCTCACCGATAGGGATCTCGGTCTCACCGAGATGGGATTGTAATCTCTCTGTTTCCCTTCGTAACGTTTCGGTCTTACCGAGATGAGCGATCGGTCCCACCGAGATTGCAATGTAAACTCTGTGTTTCCCGTTTTGTAACATTTCGGTCTCATCGAGATGAGCGAATCGGTCCCACCAAGTTTACCTAACCAACTCTCTGGTTAGCTTATTACCAAAATCGGTCCCACCGAGTTTGTGTAATCGGTCACACCAAGATTACGTTATGCCCTAACCCTAATGATAGAAGCCCCCAACTCTCTAGAAAGCCTCATGTGAAGCCCCCGCATCATCGGGTGAGAGACAAACCTTCAATGAAGAATTGAGCTTAATGGTGAAGAACTTCAACAAGTCCTACAAGAGTAGAAGCAAAGAGAGAAGCTCCAAGTCAAGGTCCTACAATGACAAAAGATCTTCTAGTCGAGAGCGAAATTGCTACAATTGTGGAAGGCCCGGACACTATTCCAATGAGTGTACAGCCCCCTACAAGAGAAGAGAAGATTCTCCCAAGAGAAGAAGTAGAAGAGAAGAATCACCATCTAGAGAAAGAAGGAGTAGAGAAGATCGTTATGAACAAAGACCCTCACGGAGAAGCAAGGATTCGGAAAGAAAGGACAAGTCATCAAGGAGCTACACAAAACGAAGACATCAAGATCATGTTGGTGAATGGGTATCCGGCTCCGACTCCGACAACCACTCCAAGAGAAGCTATCACTCCGACTCCGAATATACTCAAGATGAAGGTGTTGCCGGTCTAGCACTTGTGACAACCAACTCCTACGACATATTGACTCACCAAATGAAGGAGTTGGAACATGCTTCATGGCTAAAGGCCCAAAGGTATCACACCCCGAGTATGTTGATTTCAATAGTGATGAAGATGACTTGTTAGGTGATGATGATTTACTTGTTGACAACTCTAGTGATGAATACTATGATGAAATGTCAATTAATCATGCTAATCAAGATAAAACGAATGACAATGATAAGGAGAAGATTGAGTCTCTAACTAAAGAACTAAACACTCTTAAGTTAGCTCATGAAACTATCTTAGGAGATCATCGAGAACTTTTAAGGGCTCATGAGAAATTATGTTTTGAAAAGCTCAACCTTGAGCAAGAGCATGAGTTCTTAAAAGCAATCAATGATGATCTTCGCAAGAAAAGTTCTTCTTACATTGCCAAGCATTTACTCTAATCCACTTACATGCCTCAAGTCAAGTCTAGTAACAAGAACAAGAAAGATTCTTCCTCTAGTAGTAAGAATAATCATGCTAAATCCAATATTGTTGCTTCTAGTAGTTCTCTTGATTCCACTAATGATTCTCTTAGCCAAGTTACACTTGAGCAAGAAAATAGCTTATTGAAGGGAATTATAGAGAAAGGTGTTTACAAGAGCCTTGCCGGAAGTAAGCAATTCGAGGAAATTGTACACAAGCAAGGAAGGCACCGGAAGAATCAAGGTGTTGGTTTTGAACGAAAGTTCAATGCCAATGGAGTTGAGTGGGAAGAAGATCAATACCCCAAGACAAAGTTTGTTCCTCAACAAGAGAAGTATGATCCTAGTTCTCTCAAAGGGACACAAGCTCAAGATGATCTTCCACCACAAGACCACAAGCAAAAAGTCAAGGACAAGCTTCAAGAGGAAATTGATGCATTTGAAGAAGCTCCTAAGGCCTTGGTCAAGTGGGTTCCCAAGACTACTTCAAGTTCCACTTCATCAAGTACAACTACAACACCGAGGATTCCCATCAAGATGGTGTGGATCCCGAAGAAGAAGAACTAGAGATTTCTTGAGGGTGACTCCGCCAACATACTTCACTCTTATGATCTTGGCAAGAACAAGTGCAATCAACTTCCACATCTTGCACTAGTTCAAGGAGTCACAAACCCTCTTGTTGGTAAGACAAGGGACAAGGTAACCTAAAAGCTTTCATAGACATCATCTTGTGTGTGCATCACTCTATGTCTATGGATATCCTTGTTTGTTCCTTGTGGGACTAACCCGTGTAGGTATTGAAAGTGCAACTCACTCCAATGGATAGCTCCAAATGATCTACATAAACATTGAGCATCCACATCTTCAACATCTACATGAAGTCATCATCGACAAAACCCAAGGTTAGTTCATCCCTCTTAGGGGGGATCTCACATCTAGGGGGAGCTTTACTCTAAGAATTGAGCTAAAGCAACTCTAATGGTGTGAACACAACAATGCTTTATGTAAAAGTGGTAACCCCACTTGTGCTTAAACGATGAGTATGACCTATGATCAAATGTTCTCATTTGACTCCTAAGTCAATATACTCATATATAGATGACCTAGTCATCGCAAATTTTTTGATAGATGCTAGAATTGGTTGTGCATGCTTTGCCACATATTTCAATTGCCATTTTATTGTGTGAGCATGTTGATTGCATATTTCACTCATTCGAGGACATCCACTTGTTGTTTTGATTGATTGTTTTTCTTTTCTTTTGCCAAGTGGATGGACAAGAATGCCTAAGAACCCTCTCTAGCTATCTATGCTTTTCTCGTCTCAAACTCAATTCATGCTACATCACAAAATTTGATCAAGTCAGATTCGAACCACTTTGTGTGAGGAGCACTCAGAGTCCCCGATTGTCATAGACTTAAACTTCCAAAACTTCTTTGTGCTTTTCGGTCTGACCGATTCCTTCATTTTGGTCATACCAAGATCACTAAGTCGATCTAGGTTTTCAATCTCGGTGCAACCGATTTGAACCTTTCGGTCACACCGAGTTTCAGTAACTTCTTGCAGTTATGAATCTTGGTGCCACCGAGTTGTTCCACTCGGTCACACCGATAGGGTCGGGCTATATATACTCACGGGCAAAATTTTGGAAATTTCTCCGAAACCCCCGAGTTGTTCCACTCGGTCACACCGACAGGGTCGGGCTATATATACTCACGGGCAAAATTTTGGAAATTTCTCCGAAACACCTTTGCCCGCGCATAGCTCGCTCTTCCTCCTGGGTCTCCGGATCGTCCTCCTCATCGCCAGCCGCCTCCTGTCGCTGGTCTCCGCCGCCATCAACGGAATTCTTCCCCGTCGTTGCCGCCGTAGCAAGTTCATCGCCGAACTAGGGTATGGACTCAATCACAGTGCTATCCCTGTCCGATTCCTAGCACATTGTGTTCATTATGATTCTTACCACGATTGAAACGATCTTATCCAGTCAAAACACTCCGTAGATTAGAGTTGAATTGAAAATTTAGGGTTAGGTTTCCGCCGAAACCATCTCGGACCCACCGAGTTGTGGAACTCGGTACCACCGATTCGGCTCAGGGCATTGCACATGTAATTTTCGGTCTGACCGAGAGTTTCAAATCAGTGTGACCGAGTTCAGGACTTTGTGAAACCCTAGCAGTCTCGGTGCCACCGAACTGTGACTCGGTTTGACCGAGTTCACTAGTTTTGGTTCCAACAGCTGCTTCGGTATCACCGAGTTTACAAATCGGTTGATCCGAAATGCTTTCTATGGAAAACTAAAACTAAGTTTTTGACTCATTCTCTTGCAAAAACCTCTGCATTTTGTGATGCTCATCCACTCTATCTCATCTATATCTATTCACAGGGTCTGCTGTCAGTGTTTGCAATATGTCTGATCAGAGTGACATCCAGAACAGGTCAGAGGAGCAGGTTCACCTGAGTGAGGGCACTAGTGCCTCTAGCAGTTCAGATGATGGTAGCAGGAGCACTCCCAGCAACTTGCACAAAGCTGCCACCAGAACAAGGAAGAAGATAACTTCAGAGTCTGAGGATGAAGACTATGTGGCAGTTGAGGATGAGGCAACTTCCAAGAAGAAAGTGGTTAAGAAGGAATATAGCACTGCTGCTGCCACTAAGCCAGGCATGAAGCAAAAGGTTCCTGCAAAGAGAATTCCAATGTCTAAGGCCAGAGCATCTACTCAAGTCCCTTTGGGATCTGAACCCAAAGAGGCTGCTGCAGAAGGGAAGAAGAGGAAGGAGAGGATCAAAAAGACCACTGCTAGAGTGCTTGGGAGATCCTCAATCATGAGAGATTCTGAAGAGGAAGAGGAAGAAGAGGTTGCTGCACTAGCACCTAAGGCCCAGAAGCTTATGGGTGATGCTATCAGGACATGGGCTGCTTCATCAAAGCCCAAAGAAGCACCCAAAGCAGCCTCCAAGCCCAAGAGTGCACCTAAGAGGAATACCAGGAGTATACCAGCTGCTGAGAAGAACAAGGCCCCAGTGCCTGAAGTTGCTGCTGATGAAGATGATGAAGGACAAGTCTTGAGAAAGCTCAAACCCGAGATTCTAGACCACAATGATGCTCATCCTGTGGCTGAGAACATGAAGATCAGGAGAGACTCAGGGTTGAGGCTATGGAGAGAGACATATCCATATGCTACCAGGAGAAGGACTGCTATTGATTACAGGTTCCACACAAAGGAACAACAGGACTTCTATGAGACAATCTTGTTGGACAAGAAGCCTATAGTGTGTGAAATGAGGTGGGTCGACTGGAAGTATATCAAGGAAAATGAGGAACACTATCCTGGTGTGTTTGACAGCTTCAGTGCTTGTGGAGTTGCAGACTTTGTTGGGCAGAAGCTCACAAAATGGAATGAGGAGCTCATAATGCAATTCTACTCCACAACACACTTCTATCTAGATGGCAGGATAGTATGGATGTCTGAAGGTACAAGGTACCACTCAACTATTGAGGAATGGGCAAATCTGATCAATGCTCCTAAGGAAGAAGAAGATGGATCACAACTCTATGGCAAACATGTACAAGGAGATTCCTGAAGATGATCTTGAGACTCACCAGTTTGGGTCAGTAAAACACTTGCTGTCAGGGCTGCCTACAATCAATTGGATCCTTAGGCACACTCTCTTGCCCAAGTCTGGTGATCACAGAATGATCAGAGGCCATGCAATTAACTTGCTACATATATTTGATGTGCCACATAAGTTCAAGGTCATGAGCCTTATAGTTGAGACTATCAAGAGGACTGCAGCTGACCAGAAAAGAAGTTGTGGATATGCCCCACAGATCCAGGAGTTGATAAACTCAAAGATGGGCACAGGCACATACTTGTTGGATAAGGAACACTTGCCTATCTATCCTGACTTTGAGGACAATCAAGTTGTGATGAATGAGAATGAACCATCATCAGTACAAGCTCAAGAGAAGAAGGAGAAAGCAAAGAAAGAGAAGGTTGCCAAGATGCCAACTCAAGAGGAGGCATCTGAGTACTTTTTGAAAAGCAAGCAGGACCAGCTTGGTTACTTGATAGCATCAACTCTGAGGATTGAGAAGGGGTTGGCCACCTTGACTCAAAACCAGGAGAGCTTGGAAGAATCATGGAGCAAAAATTCTATGATTTAGATGTCAAAGTAACTGAGATTCAGTTAGTTGTGGAGTAGCTACAAGATGATATGCAGGAGAGGAAGGGCAGAACAACCACTGATGCATTTGCCAGAGTGCCTCGAGCTCAGAGATCAACTGCAGTGCCTGTTCCAGACACTAGAGCCACTTCATCTGCACCAGCTACAGCTTCAGTGCCACCAGCTCACCTACCCCAGCAGCTCCATCTACTTCAACTGAAGCCGTCGTCCTTAGCGTTCTCTGGACACCACCACCTAAAGACCAAGCTTGAGAGACGTTCTAGTGCTATGCATTTTCTATGAACTTTTTGGTAACTTGTTGCCAAAGGGGGAGAAAAATGTATAGATCATAGGCTTAAAGAGAGAGTGTTGCTTTTTATTCTCTCTTGCTTTGGTGGTTGAACCTTGTTTGTCTTTTGATTGCTTCAGATACTATGCTATTTTTTGTGAGACATTGATGATCATGTGGTTGATCATAAGCTACACTTATGCTTGTTAGATGATATTATCTTACTTATCCTTATATGATCATTCACTTTGCTTGGTGATGAGTGCATGTATTTAATTCTTATCCTTTTGAGCGCTCCACCAAGATGTATGTGACATGGAAGAGTAACCCATGATCCTAACTCATTGTGCATTTGCAGTCCAAAGCAAATCTTAAGATATGCACATATTTAGGGGGAGCTCTTGCTTTTCACATACTTCTCAAAGCGAAAATACCTTTCACTCTTATTATCATTTGTCGAAGCTTTGATCTATATGTTGTCATCAATTACCAAAAAGGGGGAGATTGAAAGTGCAACTATCCCTGGGTGGTTTTGGTAATTCCTAACAACATATAGCTCATTGAGCTAACATTATTCCAAGATTAATACTTCAGGAAAAGCTCAATGAATGGCATGGCATGGATGAGGAAAGTGGGTCCCTCAAAATTCCAAGGACAAAAAGTTTGGCTCAAGCTTGAAGCTCAAGACTCTACATTTTATATTTTAGTGATCCAAGATCACATTGAGTCTATAGGAAAAGCCAATACTATCAAGGAGGGATGAGGTGTTGCTTAATGGCTTGCTTGCTCAAAATGCTTAGTGATATGCTCCAAAATCCTCAACTACCATCCCACATCCACATATGACCTAAACCAAAAGCCAAACTCGGCCCCATCGATTCTTTTTATCCGGTGCCACCGAGTTTCAAATGTCATAGCCACTGCCACAAACCCTAGGCAAATCGGTCTCACCGATAGGGATCTCGGTCTCACCGAGATGGGATTGTAATCTCTCTGTTTCCCTTCGTAACGTTTCGGTCTTACCGAGATGAGCGATCGGTCCCACCGAGATTGCAATGTAAAATCTCTGTTTCCCTTTTTGCAACATTTCGGTCTCACCGAGATGAGCGAATCGGTCCCACCGAGTTTACCTGACCAACTCTCTTGTTAGCTTATTACCAAAATCGGTCCCAGCGAGTTTTTGTAATCGGTCACACCGAGATTACGTTATGCCCTAACCTAACCATATCGGTCCTACCGAGTTGCATCTCAGTCCCACCGAAAATCCTAACGGTCACTAGGTTTGCTGAATCGGTCCGACCGAGTTTAACCATTCGGTCCCACCGAGTTTGGCAAATTGTGTGTAACGGTTAGATTTTGTGTGGAGGCTATATATACCCCTCCACCCACTCTTCATTCATGGAGAGAGCCATCAGAACATACCTACACTTCCAATACACATTTTCTGAGAGAGAACCACCTACACTTGTGTTGAGGTCAAGATATTCCATTCCAACCATATGAATCTTGATCTCTAGCCTTCCCCAAGTTGCTTTCCAGTCAAATCTTCTTTCCACCAAATCCATATCATGTGAGAGAGAGTTGAGTGTTGGGGAGACTATCATTTGAAGCACAAGAGCAAGGAGTTCATCATCAACACACCATTTGTTACTTCTTGGAGAGTGGTGTCTCCTAGATTGGCTAGGTGTCACTTGGGAGCCTCCGACAAGATTGTGGAGTTGAACCAAGGAGTTTGTAAGGGCAAGGAGATCGCCTACTTCGTGAAGATCTACCGCTAGTGAGGCAAGTCCTTCGTGGGCGACGACCATGATGGAATAGACAAGGTTGCTTCTTCGTAGACCCTTCGTGGGTGGAGGCCTTCGTGGACTCGCGCAACCGTTACCCTCCGTGGGTTGAAGTCTCCATCAACGTGGATGTACGATAGCACCACCTATCGGAACCATGACAAAAACATCCGTGTCTCCAATTGCATTTGAATCCTCCAAACCCTTCCCTTTACATTCTTGCAAGTTGCATGCTTTACTTTCCGCTGCTCATATACTCTTTTGGATGCTTGCTTGAATTGTGTGGAGATTGCTTGACTTGTGCTAAGATAGCTAAAATCTGCCAAGAACTAAAATTGGGAAAAGGCTAGATTTTAATTTGGTCAAGTAGTCTAATCACCCCCCCCCCTCTAGACATACTTTCGATCCTACACTTCCGAAGCAGCTATGTACTCCGCTTCACACGTAGATCCCACCACGACGCTTTGCTTGGAACTGCGCCAACTGACAGCTCCACCGTTTAATAAAAACACATATCCAGTTTGTGACTTAGAGTCATCTGGATCAATGTCAAAGCTTGCATCGACATAACCATTTACGACGAACTCTTTGTCACCTCCATAAACGAGAAACATATCCTTAGTCCTTTTCAGGTATTTCAGGATGTTCTTGACCGATGTCCAGTGATCCACTCCTGGATTACTTTGGTACCTCCCTGCTAAACTTATAGCAAGGCACACATCAGGTCTGGTACACAGCATTGCATACATGATAGAGCCTATGGCTGAAGCATAGGGAACACCTTTCATTTTCTCTCTATCTTCTGCAGTGGTCGGGCATTGAGTCTGACTCAACTTCACACATTGTAACACAGGCAAGAACCCTTTATTTGCTTGAAAATTTTTGAACTTCTTCAAAACTTTATCAAGGTATGTGCTTTGTGAAAGTCCAATTAAGCATCTTGATCTATCTCTATAGATCTTGATGCCCAATATATAAGCAGCTTCACCGAGGTCTTTCACTGAAAAACTCTTATTCAAGTATCCTTTTATACTATCCAGAAATTCTATATCATTTCCAATCAATAATATGACTTACATATATAATATTAGAAATGCTACAGAGCTCCCACTCACTTTCTTGTAAATACAGACTTCTCCAAAAGTCTGTATAAAACCATATGCTTTGATCACACTATCAAAGTGTTTATTCCAACTTCGAGATGCTTGCACCAGTCCATAGATGGATCGCTGGATCTTGCACACTTTGTTAGCACCCTTTGGATTGATAAAACCTTCAGGTTGCATCATATACAACTCTTCTTCCAGAAATCCATTTAGGAATGTAGTCTTTACATCCATTTGCCAAATTTCATAATCATAAAATGCGGCAATTGCTAACATGATTCGGACGGACTTAAGCATCGCTACGGGTGAGAAGGTCTCATCATAGTCAACTCCTTGAACTTGTCGAAAACCTTTCGCAACAAGTCGAGCTTTGTAGACAGTTGCATTTGTTGGGTAACGTTGCAGAAAACAAAAAATTTCCTACTCGTTTCACCAAGATCATCTAGGAGTTCATCTAGCAACGAGTGATTAGATGCATCTACATACCTTTGTAGATCGCGAGCGGAAGCGTTCAAAAGAACGGTGATGATGTAGTCGTACTCGACGTGATCCAAATCACCGATGACCAGCGCCGAACGGACGGCACCTCCGCGTTCAACACACGTACGGAACAGCCACGTCTCCTCCTTCTTGATCCAGCAAGGGAGGGAGGAGAGGTTGAGGGAGATGGCACTAGCAGCACGACGGCGTGGTGTTGATGGAGCTGCAGTACTCCGGCAGAGCTTCGCTAAGCACTATGGAGGTTGAGGAGGTGTTGGGGAGGGAGAAGGAGGCAACCAAAGGCCGAGGCGTTCAGGTATGAAGTCCCTCCTCTCCCCCCACTATATATAGGGGTGCCAAGGGGGGGTGGTGCGCAGCCTAGGAGATCCAATCTCCTATGGCCGGCGGCCAAGGGGAGGTTTCCCTCCCCCCCAAGGCACCTAGGAGGTGCCTTACCCTCCTAGGACTCTTGCCCCCTTAAACCCTAGGCGCATGGGCCTATGTGGGGCTGGTGCCCTTGGCCCATTAGGCCAAGGCGCACCCCCTTACAGCCCATGTGGCCCCCCGGGACAGGTGGACCCACCCGGTGGACCCCCGGGACCCTTCCGGTGGTCCCGGTACAATACCGATAACCCCGAAACTTGTCCCAATGCCCGAAACAGGACTTCCCATATATAAATCTTTACCTCCGGACCATTCCGGAACTCCTCGTGACGTCCGGGATCTCATCCGGGACTCCGAACAACATTCGGGTTACTGCATATACATATCCCTACAACCCTAGCGTAACTGAACCTTAAGTGTGTAGACCCTACGGGTTCGAGAGACAAGCAGACATGACCGAGACGACTCTCCGGTCAATAACCAACAGCGGGATCTGGATACCCATGTTGGCTCCCACATGCTCCACGATGATCTCATCGGATGAACCACGATGTCGAGGATTCAATCAACCCCGTACGCTATTCCCTTTGTCTATCGATATGTTACTTGCCCGAGATTCGATCGTCGGTATCCCAATACCTCGTTCAATCTCGTTACCGGCAAGTCACTTTACTTGTACCGTAATGCATGATCCCCCAGACACTTGGTCACTCTGAGCTCATTATGATGATGCATTACCGAGTGGGCCCAGTGATACCTCTCCGTCATACGGAGTGACAAATCCCAGTCTTGATCCATGTCACCCAACAGACACTTTCGGAGATACCCGTAGTCTACCTTTATAGTCACCCAGTTACGTTGTGACGTTTGGCATACCCAAAGCACTCCTACGGTATCCGGGAGTTACACGATCTCATGGTCTAAGGAAAAGATACTTTGACATTGCAAAACTCTAGCAAACGAACTATACGATCTTGTGCTATGTTTAGGATTGGGTCTCGTCCATCACATCATTCTCCCAATGATGTGATCTCGTTATCAATGACATCCAGTGTCCATAGTCAGGAAACCATGACTATCTGTTGATCAACGAGCTAGTCAACTAGAGGCTCACTAGGGACATGTTGGTGTCTGTTATTCACACATGCATTACGATTTCCGGATAACACAATTATAGCATGAATAAAGACAATTATCATGAACAAGGAAATATAATAATAATGCTTTTATTATTGCCTCTAAGGCATATTTCCAACAGCATTACCGTCAGCAACAGTCTTCTTCTGAATATCCATTTATTCTTGATGGCTTGCTGATCATCGGGCAAGTCAACCAAAGTCCCCACTTTGTTCTCATGCATGGATCCCATCTCAGATTTCATGGCCTCAAGCCATTTTTGTGGAATCTGGGCTCATCATCGCTTCCTCATAGTTTGTAAGTTCGTCATGGTCAAGTAACATGACTTCCAGAACAGGATTGTTGTACCACTCTGGTGCGGATCTTACTCTGGTTGACCTACGAGGTTCGGTAGTAACTTGATCTGAAGTTACATGATCATCATCATTAGCTTCCTCACTAATTGGTGTAGGAGTCATAGGAACAGATTTCTGTGATGAACTACTTTCCAATAAGGGAGTAGGTACAGTTACCTCATCAAGTTCTACTTTCCTCCCACTCACTTCTTTCGAGAGAAACTGCTTCTCTAGAAAGGATCCATTCTTAGCAACGAATATCTTGCCTTCGGATCTGTGATAGAAGGTGTACCCAACACTCTCCTTTGGGTATCCTATGAAGACACATTTCTCCGATTTGGGTTCGAGCTTATCAGGTTGAAGCTTTTTCATGTAAGCATCGCAGCCCCAAACTTTAAGAAATGACAACTTGGGTTTCTTGCCAAACCACAGTTCATAAGGTGTCATCTCGACGGATTTAGATGGTGCCCTATATAACGTGAATGCAGCTGTCTCGAAAGCGTAGCCCCAAAACGATAGCGGTAAATTAGTGAGAGACATCATAGATCGCACCATATCTAGTAAAGTACGATTATGACGTTCGTACACACCATTACGATGTGGTGTTCCGGGTGGCGTGAGTTGTGAAACTATTCTGCATTGTTTCAAATGAAGACCAAACTCATAACTCAAATATTCTCCTCCACGATCAGATTGTAGAAACTTTATTTTCTTGTTATGATGATTTTCCACTTCACTCTGAAATTCTTTGAACTTTTCAAATGTTTCAGACTTATGTTTCATCAAGTAGATATACCCATATCTGCTCAAATCATCTATGAAGGTGAGAAAATAACGATACCCGCCGCGAGCCTCTATATTCATCGGACCACATACATCAGCATGTATGATTTCCAACAAATCTGTTGATCGCTCCATTGTTCTGGGGAACGGCGTTTTAGTCATCTTGCCCATGAGGCATGGTTCGCAAGTACCAAGTGATTCATAATCAAGTGATTCCAAAGGTCCATCAGAATGGAGTTTCTTCATGCGCTTTACATCAATATGACCTAAATGGCAGTGGCACAAATAAGTTGCACTATCATTATCAACTCTGCATCTTTTGGCTTCAATATTATGAATATGTGTATCACTACTATCGAGATTCATCAAGAATAGACCACTCTTCAAGGGTGCATGACCATAAAAGATATTACTCATATAAGTAGAACAACCATTATTCTCAGATTTAAATGAATAACCGTCTCGCATCAAACAGGATCTAGATATAATGTTTATGCTCAACACCGGCACCAAATAACAATTATTTAGGTCTAAAACTAACCCCGAAGGTAGATGTAGAGGTAGCGTGCCGACCACGATCACATCGACTTTGGAACCATTTCCCACGTGCATCGTCACCTCGTCCTTAGCCAATCTTCGCTTAATCCGTAGCCCCTGTTTCGAGTTGCAAATGTCAGCAACTGAACCAATATCAAATACCCAGGCACTACTACGAGCATTATTAAGGTGCACATCAATAACATGTATATCAAATATACCTTTCACTTCGCCATCCTTCTTCTCCGCCAAATACTTGGGGCAGTTCCGCTTCCAGTGACCAGTTCCTTTTTAGTAGAAGCACTCAGTCTCAGGCTTAGGTCCAGACTTGGGTTTCTTCACTTGAGCAGCAACTAGCTTGCTGTTCTTCTAGAAGTTCCCCTTCTTCCCTTTACCCTTTTTCTTGAAACTGGTGGTCTTGTTGACCATCAACATTTGATGCTCCTTCTTGATTTCTACCTCCGCAGTCTTTAGCATTGCGAAGAGCTCGGGAATCGTCTTATCCATCCCTTGCATATTATAGTTCATCATGAAGCTCTTGTAGCTTGGTGGAAGTGATTCAAGAACTCTTTCAATGACACTATCATCAGGAAGATTAACTCCTAGTTGAGTCAAGTGGTTGTGGTACCCAGACATTCTGAGTATATGTTCACTGACAGAACTATTCTCCTCCATTTTGCAGCTATAGAACTTATTGGAGACTTTATATCTCTCAATCCGGGTATTTTCTTGAAATATTAACTTCAACTCTTGGAACATCTCATATGCTCCATGACGTTCAAAACGTCGTTGAAGTCCCGGTTCTAAGCTGTAAAGCATGGCACACTTAACTATCGAGTAGTCATCAGCCTTGCTCTACCAGGTGTTCATAACATCTGGAGTTGCTCCTGCAGCGGGTTTGTCCCCTAGCGGTGCTTCCAGGATGTAATTCTTCTGTGCAGCAATGAGGATCATCCTTCAACTTAGCTTTCTCTAGGAACGCATTAAAATTCAACGGAACAATAGCACGGGCCATCTATCTACAACAACATAGACATGCAAAATACTATCAGGTACTAAGTTCATGATAAATTAAAGTTCAATTAATCAAATTACTTAAGAACTCCCACTTAGATAGACATACCTCTAATCATCTAAGTGATCACGTGATCCACATCAATTAAACCATGTCCGATCATCACGTGAGATGGAGTAGTTTTCAATGGTGAACATCACTATGTTGATCATATCTACTATATGATTCACGCTTAACCTTTCGGTCTCGAGTGTTCTGAGGCCATATCTGCATATGCTAGGCTCGTCAAGTTTAACCCGAGTATTCTACATGTGCAAAACTGGCTTGCACCCGTTGTATGTGAACGTAGAGCTTATCACACCCGATCATCACGTGGTGTCTCGGCACGACGAACTTTTGCAACGGTGCATACTTAGGGAGAACACTTATACTTTGAAATTTAGTGAGAGATCATCTTATAATGCTACCGTCGATCTAAGTAAAATAAGATGCATAAAAGATAAACATCACATGCAATCAATATAAGTGATATGATATGGCCATCATCATCTTGTGCCTGTGATCTCCATCTCCAAAGCACCGTCATGATCACCATCGTGACCGGCTTGACACCTTGATCTTCATCGGAGCATCGTTGTCGTCACGCCAACTATTGCCTCCATGACTATCACTACCGCTTAGTGATAAAGTAAAGCAATTACATGGCGATTGCATTTCATACAATAAAGCGACAACCATATGGCTCCTGCCAGTTGCCGATAACTGTGTTACAAAACATGATCATCTCATACAACAAAATTTAGCATCATGTCTTGACCATATCACATCACAACATGCCATGCAAAAACAAGTTAGATGTCCTCTACTTTGTTGTTGCAAGTTTTACGTGGCCGCTACGGGCTGAGCAAGAACTGTTCTTACCTACGCATCAAAACCCACAACACGGTATAGTGATTGCTTTTTAATCTTCAGAAAGAACCCCGTTAATTGAATCCGATTCAACTAAATCTAGAGAAACAGACACCCACTAGCCACTTGTTTGCGAAGCACATCGGTAGAACCAATCTCGTGTAAGCGTACGCGTAATGTCGGTCTGGGCCGCTTCATCCAACAATGCCGCTGAATCAAGAATCAACTAGTGACAGCAAGCAATATGTATATACCCACGCCCACAACTCCTTTGTGTTCCACTCATGCATATGACATCTACGCATAAACCTGGCTCGGATGCCACTGTTGGGGAACACAGTAATTTCAAATAAAATCCTACACACATGCAAGATCATGGTGATGCATAGCAACGAGAGGGGAGAGTGTCCTCCACGTACCCTCATAGACCATAAGCGGAAGCGTTATGACAACGCAGTTGATGTACTCGTACGTCTTCACGATCGACCGATCCTAGTACCAAACGTACGACACCTCCACAATCTGCACATGTTTAGCTCGGTGACGTCCCACGAACTCATGATCCAGTAGAGCTTCAAGGGAGAGTTCCCTCAGCATGATGGCGTGATGATGGTGTTGACAAAGCTACCAATGCAGGGCTTCGCCTGAGCACCGCTACGATATGACCGAGGTGGATTATGGTGGAGGGGGGCACTGCACACGGCTAAAAGATCAATGATCAACTTGTCTGTCTAGGGGTGCCCCTGGCCACGTATATAAAGGAGTTGAGGAGGGGGAGGGCCGGCCCTCCTATGGCGCGCCCTGGAGGAGTCCTACTCCTGTCAGGAGTAGGACCCCCTTCCCTAGTTGGACTAGGAGAGAAGGAAGGGGGAGAGAGGGAGGAAGGAAAGGGGGCGCCGCCCCCCTCCTAGTCCAATTCGGACCAGAGGGAGAGGGGGCACGCGGCCTGCCCTGGTCTCCTCTCTCTCTCTCCACTATGGCCCAATGAGGCCCATACATTTACCGGGGGGTTCCGGTAACCTCCCGGTACTCCGGTAAGATCCCGATTTCACCTGGAACTATTCCGATGTCCAAATATATGCTTCTAATATATCGATCTTTATGTCTCGACCATTTAGAGACTCCTCATTATGTCCGGTGATCATATCTGGGACTCCGAACTACCTTCGGTACATCAAAACACATAAACCCATAATACCTATCGTCACCGAACGTTAAGCGTGTGGACCCTACGGGTTCGAGAACTATGTAGACATGACCGAGACACGTCTCCGGTCAATAACCAATAGCGGAACATGGATGCTCATATTGGTTCCTACATATTCTACGAAGATCTTTATCGGTCAAACCGCACAACGACATATGTTGTTCCCTTTGTCATTGGTATGTTACTTGCCTGAGATTCGATCATCGGTATCATCATACCTAGTTCAATCTCGTCACCTGCAAGTCTCTTTACTCGTTCCGTAATGCATCATCCAGCAACTAATTCATTAGTTACATTTCTTGCAAGGCTTATAGTGATGTGCATTACCAAGAGGGCCCAGATATACCTCTCCGACAATCGGAGTGACAAATCCTAATCTCAATCTATGCCAACTCAACAAGTACCATCAGAGACACCTGTAGAGCACCTTTATAATCTCCCAGTTACGTTGTGACGTTTGGTAGCACACAAAGTGTTCCTCCGGTACTCGGGAGTTGCATAATCTCATAGTCATAGGAACATGTATAAGTCATGAAGAAAGTAATAGCAACAAACTAAACGATCATCGTGCTAAGCTAACGGATGGGTCAAGTCAATCACATCATTCTCTAATGATGTGATCCCGTTAATCAAATGACAACTCGTGTCTATGGTTAGGAAACATAACCATCATTGATTCAACGAGGTAGTCAAGTAGAGGCAAACTAGTGACACTCTGTTTGTCTATGTATTCACACATGTACTAAGTTTCCAGTTAATACAATTCTAGCATGAATAGTAAACATTTATCATGATATAAGGAAATATAAATAACAACTTTATTATTGCCTCTAGGGCATATTTCCTTCAACAAGTTGGGAGGCTCGCAGGGGCGACTCGCTCTCCATCATCCCTGGATCCAAAGAATTCCCCTCCGACGATTGTTGGGGGAGATCGCGGGTCGGACTACATCATACAATGTGTTAGACCATAGTTTTAAATACCATACTTATGTAAGGCATCCTTGGATACTTACGATGTGGCAAGGGGCTTCGACCTGGGACGCCACTCAGGGATGGCTTCGATGTCTGAATCCGAGCCGTCTGGGTGGGATATTTTCCCCCTTTTGGGTGCCTCTGCCCTTGTGTCTTCGGAGGCCGCCCTTTTCTTCTTCCTCCCCTTCAGGGGAGAATTGCTTTCTGCCTCCTCCTCCTCTTCATCTTCATCCTCCTCGTGGGAGGTGTGAGTTTCGGTCTCTCCGGACACTGCGTCTGAGGTACCATTACGACAGAGGCCATCTTTGGCCTCCTTGTTATTCTTCTTGGCCTTTTTCTCCGGCGCCTGATAGGGCGCCGGGACCATCATCCTCATTAATAGAGGATCAGCTGGGTTTTTGGGCAGTGGAGATGGACATATGATCCGCTCCGCCTTCTTTGTACAACCCTGTTTAGAGGATGGAATTCTCAATACACCTCTTTGATTGACGAACTGAGTTATGTTCGGAAATTTAGCACTTATCGAGGAGGCCGGATGATTGCAATCGAGGCTGATGTCCTCGGACGTACCTGGCCACGACTTTTGACTCTTGAAGAGCAGCTTCCAGATCGCTTCGTGCATCGTGCCAAAGAACCGCTGCAGGATCAGTGGCCCTTCAGGGTTGAACTCCCACATACGGAGAGGCCGGCATTGGCATGGAAGGGTTTGGCGGATGAGCATCACCTGGATCACGTCAGTGAGGCTGGTGTTCTTCTCTATGATACTTTTGATGCGCTTTTGCAGCATCAACACCTTGCTGGATGATCCCCAGTCCAGACCCTTGTTGGTCCATGACGCAAGCCGCAGCAGGGGTCCAGATCTGAAGATAGGGGCGGCCACCTACTTGGTGTCGCAGGGTTCGGTGATATAGAACCACTCCTGCTGCCATATCTTGACGGTCTCTACAAAAGCCCCGCTGAAAGGATCGAGAAGAGGTGTCTAGAGGGGGGATGATTAGACACTAAGTGCCAAAAGTTGCAATTTTTAATATTCTTAAGTTTAAGTGGAGTTTAAGCACAAGTTTAACAAACACAATACATATCAAGCAAGAATGCAATGAGTATATGAGCAGCGGAAAGTGAAGCATGCAACTTGCAAGAATGTAAAGAGAAGGGTTTGGAGTATTCAAACGCAATTGGAGACACGAATGTTTTTGTCGTGGTTCCGATAGGTGGTGCTATCGTACATCCACGTTGATGGAGACTTCAACCCACGAAGGGTAACGGTTGCGCGAGTCCATGGAGGGCTCCACCCACGAAGGGTCCACGAAGAAGCAACCTTGTCTATTCCATCATGGCCGTCGCCCACGAAGGACTTGCCTCACTAGCGGTAGATCTTCACGAAGTAGGCGATCTCCTTGCCCTTACAAACTCCTTGGTTCAACTCCACAATCTTGTCGGAGGCTCCCAAGTGACACCTAGCCAATCTAGGAGACACCACTCTCCAAGAAGTAACAAATGGTGTGTTGATGAGGAACTCCTTGCTCTTGTGCTTCAAACGATAGTATCCCCAACACTCAACTCTCTCTCACAGGATATGGATTTGGTGGAAAGAAGATTTGAGTGGAAAGCAACTTGGGAAAGGCTAGAGATCAAGATTCATATGGTTGGAATGGAATATCTTGACCTCAACACAAGTGTAGGTGGTTCTCTCTCAGAAAATGTGTATTGAAAGTGTAGGTATGTTCTGATGGCTCTCTCCATGAATGAAGAGTGGGTGGAGGGGTATATATAGCCTCCACACAAAATCTAACCGTTACACACAATTTGCCAAACTCGGTGGGACCGAATGGTTAAACTCGGTTGGACCGATTCAGCAAACCTAGTGATCATTGGGATTTTTGGTGGGACTGAGATGCAACTCGGTAGGACCGATATGGTTAGGGTTAGGGCATAACATAATCTCGGTGTGACCGATTACACAAACTCGGTGGGACCGATTTTGGTAATAAGCTAACCAGAGAGTTGGTCAGGTAAACTCGGTGGGACCGATTCGCTCATCTCGGTGAGACCAAAATGTTACAAAAGGGAAACAGAGAGTTTACTTGCAATCTCGGTGGGACCGATCGCTCATCTCGGTAAGACCGAAACGTTACGAAGGGAAACAGAGAGATTACAATCCCATCTCGGTGAGACCGAGATCCCTATCGGTGAGACCGATTTGCCTAGGGTTTGTGGCAGTGGCTATGACATTTGAAACTCGGTGGCGCTGGATAGATATAATCGGTGGGGCCGAGTTTGACTTTTGGTTTAGGTCATATGTGGATGTGGGAAGGTAGTTGAGGGTTTTGGAGCATATCACTAAGCACTTTGAGCAAGCAAGCCATTAAGCAACACCTCATCCCCTCTTGATAGTATTGGCTTTTCCTATAGATACAATGTGATCTTGGATCCCTAAAATAGAAAATGTAGAGTCTTGATCTTGAAGCTTGAGCCAATCCTTTGTTCTTAGCATCTTGAAGGGGTTCCACATCCTCTAGTCCATGCCACTCCATTGTTGAACTTATCTGAAACATACTAGGTAAAAGTGTTAGTCCAACAAGAGATATGTTGACATTAATTACCAAAACCACCCAGGGAGCACTTGTGCTTTCAATCTCCCCCTTTTTGGTAATTGATGACAACATACATCAAAGCTTTAGATAAAGATATAGAGAATAGCAAGTAAATCTTTGGAAAGACATGTAACATGCATAGGCCCCCCTACATGTATGCAATCATGTGAATATTGAATATAGGAGCATGTGAATGCGTAAACATGACAGAGTAAGCAATGTGTTACATGTATCTTGGCTATATGCATCAGAGCAAATGATGTGAATGTGAGAAATGTACCTTCATGCTCATGAGTCCTTCTTGCAAACAGTATGTACGTCAGCAAGAAATTCTCATTCACATGACTGTGATGCATATACTTACCTTGTGGTCTTGAGTTGGCTTAGGATGGGATGAACCTGCGCAAACAAGGTTAAATAACACAGATACACCTACTGACCAGAGCAAGCAAGAGAAACCACAAGAGAACCAAGACTGGGATGACACGTAGAGTGAGTACTAAGTACCACATTGGATATAGACATGTCCCCAAAGGTAAAGATATGCAATAAAATCAAAGATTTCCTTCCCTTAGATGTCTTGCTCCCCCTGAATCTGCATGGGATATTGGGAGAAGATAGGGAACAGAAAATCAGAGCAACAAAAAAAGCAACAGAGCTTGAGCTAAAGCAAGTAACCAAACATGTCTTTCCCCTCTTAAAGACATGTGACATCTCTCCTCTTAAACACCAAGCATCTGGGGTCTTTGATGATATTACTTTCTCCTAGTTGAGAAACTCTCTCCCCCTGTGTATTCTCTCTTTCTCCCCCTATAGGAAGGATTAAGCTTTGATGCGATCTCTCTCTCCCCCTTTGACATTAATTTCCAAGAAGGGCTCTTCCGGACATGTGATACAAATGGGTTGGTCCTTGAGTCACAGAGCAAAGCAGCATGTCTAATATGATGCTGGTAGAGGACAAGAATCATTGAGTGGAGCTGGAGCAAACAGAAATTAGGGATAAGTGGCAAGTTGGTTTTCCTGTGATGGAATCGGTGACTCCGAGTTGTGTGCTTCGGTTGCACCGAAAGATTTCGGTTGGGCCGAAGAGAACGAACCGGTGTGACCGAGTTCATCAGAGTGAAACCACTTGTCACCTCAGCTCACTAGACAAGTAAGATCTCACAAGGATATGCTAGGAATTTATTGAAAGATTTGCAATGAATTGGATGCAGAATATGCAAAACAAAAAGGAAAGAAAAGAAACTAAAAGTTCTCGATGAAGTTTTTTTTGAAAGGGGAAACAAATATGCAAATGCAAAAGCACGGAGAAACACTAGAGAACTTCATCTAGAAATGGTCGGTGACAAAGTCACCTATGTTAGAGTATATTGACTTAGGAGTCAAGTGAGAGCACTTGATCATAGGTCATACTCATCGTTTAAGCTCAAAATGGGGTTACCATTTTTCGTTTAAGCATCTTGATGTATTCACATCTTGTCGAGTTGCTTTGGCTCATGACTTGGACTAAAGCTTCTCTAAGATGGAATAACATACCTTGGGTGGTGGTGTTGATCTTGATCATGTAGTTGAACTTGTGTGGGTTGCTCAAGGTTGATGTAGTTCATCAAGAGTTGGGAGCACCACTTGGAGTTTGAGTTCATCTACCTACATGGGTTAGCTTTGCAAGGAGGAGCACTTGTGTATCCAACATGACAATCATGAGACTCAACATAGAATTTTCCAGAGGATATGTTTGAATGGTTTTGTGCTTCCTTGTCTTCAACCACCATTGTGTAGAGACTTGGTGATGTAGAAATTTCTCAAGATGTGAGTGCATGGCAATCTCATAGATTTAGATTCATCCAAGTACCTACACGGGTTGGATACCATGCAAGGTACAAATATATCCAAGACATATGAATAGCATCATAAGAGAAATATCGAGGATTAGTCATAGGCTCATGCCCCGCATGTATCAAATGGAGTTCCTACTCCAAGTTTGAAGCATCAATGATGTTCAATTCACCTCTCAACCTGCAAAACACTTTCTCATCAAGTGGTTTAGTGAATATATCCGCCAATTGCTTATCGGTGCGAACATGCTTAAGGTTAATGTCCCCTTTTGCAACATGATCTTGAATGAAATGATGACAAACTTCAATATGCTTGGTTTGAGAATGTTGCACGGGATTGTGAGAAATCTTAATAGCACTTTCATTGTCACATAGCAATGGAACATGTTTCACATATATCCCATAATCTTTAAGAGTTTGGGTCATCCAAAGTAATTGAGCACAACATGAACCAGCGGCAATGTATTCCGCTTCGACGGTGGATAAGGATACCGAGTTTTGTTTCTTGGAAGACCAAGACACAAGAGATCTACCAAGGAATTGACAAGTACCCGAAGTGGATTTTCTATCAACCCTGTCTCCGGCATAGTCCGAATCAGAGTAGCCAACAAGATCAAAAGAGGACCTCTTGGGATACCAAATGCCAAAATCTGGTGTATGGATTAGGTATCTCACTATCCTTTTCACAGCCTTAAGATGACACTCTCTAGGAGCAGCTTGATATCATGCACACTTGCACATACTTAGCATAATATCGGGACGAGAGGCACATAGATATAACAATGAACCAATCATAGAGTGATAAACCTTTTGATCAACCGGTTCACCATCTTTGGTCAAATCAAGATGTCCACTAGTAGGCATGAATGTAGTCATACCTTTGCATTCTTGCATATTGAACTTCTTGAATAAGTCCTTGGTGTACTTCGTTTGAGAGACAAAGGTACCTTCCCTAGTTTGCTTGATTTGCAAACTGAGAAAGAATTTGAGTTCACTCATCATAGACATCTCAAACTTCTCCGACATTAGCTTTCCAAACTTCTCACTAAAATGAGGGTTAGTTGAACCAAATATGATATCATCAACATAAATTTGGCACACAAATAGTTCTCCATTAACCCTTTTAGTAAAAAGAGTAGAATCAATTTTACTAATTTCAAAGCCTTTTTCAATAAGGAACTTGGTCAAGCATTTATACCATGCTCTAGGAGCTTGTTTAAGACCATAAAGGGCTTTCTGAAGTTTGTAAACATGATTAGGTTTCTTAGGATTGACGAAGCCGGGAGGTTGCTTAACATAAACTTCCTCCTCGATTTTGTCATTTAGAAAAGAACTTTTAATGTCCATTTGGTACAAGGTGATATCATGGTGATTAGCATAAGCAAGTAAGATGTGAATGGACTCAAGTCTAGCAACGGGAGCATATGTCTCACCATAGTCCATACCTTCAACTTGTGTGTAGCCTTGGGCAACGAGACATGCTTTGTTGCGAACCACTTGTCCATCTTCATCTTGCTTGTTACGAAACACCCATTTGGTACCAATGATGTTGTGGTTGTTGTCGGGCTCCTCGACCAATGTCCACAATTGATTTCTCTCAAAGTTTTGTAGCTCTTCATGCATAGCATTTATCCAGTCCGGATCCTCCAATGCTTCTTCAACCTTCATAGGTTCAATGCTAGAGATGAATGAGTAATGTTCACAAAAGTTAGCTAAACGAGTTTTAGAGCGAGTGATTCTCCAGGTTTGGATATCATTGTAGATTTGCTCGACGGGATGATCCTTAGAAATTCTTGCTCGAACTCGTGGAATCTTTTGCTTGGGTCGGGGTGGAACATCCTCTTCATCTTGTGCTTCTTCTTGGCCTTCTTCATTGTTGACGTTGTCGTTTTCTTGCCGTGGTGGAGAAGGAGGTTGTTGATGTTCATCTTGGCGCGCTTCCTCGTTTTCTTCATCTTGGCGTGTCCCACTTGTGGATGCTTCCGTATCAACTCTTGGTTCACCTTGTCGTGAGGTAGAAGCTTCCACTTGGACGGACGAGGTACTCTCCTTCACTTCCGTTGGACGAATCTTGCCAATGGACAAGTCTTGAATTGCTTCCGAAGGGTCTTTGTCTCCTATATCAATTGGCAATTGCTCTACTTGCGAGCCGTTAGATTCATCAAACTTCACATCTACTGTCTCTTCAACCTTTCGGGTGAAATTGTTGTAGACATGGTAAGTGTGAGAGTTTGAGCCATAACCAAGTAGGAAACCTTCATGAGATTTAGGAGCAAATTTAGAATGATGATGCTTATTAAGAATGTAGCGCTTTGAGCCGAATACTCGAAAGTATCCAACTTGGGGTTTGTTACCGGTGAGGAGCTCGTATGCCGTCTTGCCGAGTAGCTTGTGAAGATACAAGCAATTTGTTGCATGACAAGCTGTCTCAACCGCTTCCGCCCAAAAGTGCTTTGGCGTTTTGTACTCATCAAGCATCGTTCTTGCCATCTCGATAAGAGTCCGGTTCTTCCTTTCAACAACTCCATTTTGTTGAGGTGTGTACGTAGCCGAGAACTCGTGTGAAATCCCTTCTTCGTCAAGAAAGGTGTCCACATTCGCGTTCTTGAACTCCGTTCCGTTGTCGCTCCGAACCTTCTTGATCTTCACGTCAAACTGATTTTGGGCCTTCCTAGCAAAGTTTTTGAAGATCTTTTGGACCTGCGATTTGTCATCAAGAAAGAACACCCATGTAAATCTTGAAAAATCATCAACTATGACTAGACCAAATGAGTTACCACCGAGACTCTTGTAGGCATTCAGACCAAAGAGATCCATGTGAAGTAGCTCGAGTGGTCTTCTTGTGGTCATGATGTTCTTCGCGCGGTGACTTCCTCCAACTTGTTTCCCTGCTTGACAAGCACTACAAAGTCTATCCTTGTCAAATATGACATCTTTTATTCCAAGGATATGATCACCTTTAATAAGCTTATCAAGATTTCGCATACCAACATGACCTAGTCTTCTATGCCACAACCAGCCTTTAGAAGATTTGGTAATTAAGCAAGTTCTAGGTTGAGCCTTTTTAGTGAAATCAACAATGTAAAGATCTCATCTACGTATACCGGTAAAGACCATTTTATGATTGTCTCTACGAAACACTTGGCAATCTACTTCAGTGAATAAGACATTGAAACCGAAATCCGCAAGTCTAGAAACAGAAAGTAAATTGTATCCAAGGGATTCAACGAGCATGACATTTTGTATGGAGCTATCATGTGAGATGGCCACCTTACCAAGGCCAACCACCTTACCCTTTGAATTATCACCAAAAGTGACATATTTTCGAGGGCCGTCGTTTTCAGCAAGCTCATGGAACCTATCTTTATCTCCGGTCATATGATCAGTACATCCACTATCAAGGACCCATTCCTTTCCTCCAGCCATGTAGCCGCGAAGATTTGCCATAAGACCAAAGTGTCTCATCGCATCATTGAGATCATAGTCACTATCATCATCATCATCATCATCCTCATCCGAGTATTCATGTTCAACATCATCTTGTGATTTATAAATTCCTAGAGAGGGCAATTCATTAGATAAATGATCATTTCTATAGTTATCTTTATGAATTCTAATAGCTCTGGAAATGATATTGCTAATGATTCCAACATCTCCTTTGGCACTCGTAAGATAAGTAAGCTCAATTAAGCAGTCACCAAATTGGGATCATTGGAACTCATCTTAATCAAAGCAATAGACTTATGGAGGATTTCATCTAGATCTTTTAAGTAGTAATTAGGAAAGAGTTCCTCAAGAAATTTCCATATGGTGTAGGCACACTTGAGGGTAGGCAAACATCTAATCAAGTTTCTAGGCAAGCCTCTAATGATGAGCTCAACAGTTCTAAGATTGCGAATCATGTCAATTGATTCATCAAGGGTAGGATGCATGGGATCAACATGAGGTGCACAAGGGCTAGCAATATACTTGTTCAAGTGATATTTGTTGAAAATCTCAAGCATAGGCACTCTATGTCTAAGACTCCCCAAAGTAGACACATTCATCTTCCTCCAATGGTGTTTAAACCAAGGCAATGGAGACCAATGCTCTGATACCAATTGAAAGGATCGAGAAGAGGTGTCTAGAGAGGGGGTGATTAGACACTAAGTGCCAAAAGTTGCAGTTTTTAATATTCTTAAGTTTAAGTGGAGTTTAAGCACAAGTTTAACAAACACAATACATATCAAGCAAGCATGCAATGAGTATATGAGCAGCAGAAAGTAAAGGATGCAACTTGCAAGAATGTAAAGAGAAGGGTTTGGAGTATTCAAACACAATTGGAGACACAGATGTTTTTGTCGTGGTTCCGATAGGTGGTGCTATCGTACATCCACGTTGATGGAGACTTCAACCCACAGAGGGTAACGGTTGCGCGAGTCCACGGAGGGCTCCACCCACGAAGGGTCCACGAAGAAGCAACCTTGTCTATTCCATCACGACCGTCGCCTACGAAGGACTGTCCTCACTAGCGGTATATCTTCACGAAGTAGGCGATCTCCTTGCCCTTACAAACTCCTTGGTTCAACTCCACAATCTTGTCGGAGGCTCCCAAGTGACACCTAGCCAATCTAGGAGACACCACTCTCCAAGAAGTAACAAATGGTGTGTTGATGAGGAACTCCTTGCTCTTGTGCTTCAAACGATAGTATCCCCAACACTCAACTCTCTCTCACAAGATATGGATTTGGTGGAAAGAAGATTTGAGTGGAAAGCAACTTGGGAAAGGCTAGAGATCAAGATTCATATGGTTGGAATGGAATATCTTGACCTCAACACAAGTGTAGGTGGTTCTCTCTCAGAAAATGTGTATTGGAAGTGTAGGTATGTTCTGATGGCTCTCTCCATGAATGAAGAGTGGGTGGAGGGGTATATATAGCCTCCACACAAAATCTAACCGTTACACACAATTTGCCAAACTCGGTGGGACCGAATGGTTAAACTCGGTCGGACTGATTCAGCAAACCTAGTGACCGTTGGGATTTTCGGTGGGACTCAGATGCAAGTCGGTAGGACCAATATGGTTAGGGTTAGGGCATAACGTAATCTCGGTGTGACCGATTACACAAACTCGGTGGGACCGATTTTGGTAATAAGCTAACCAGAGAGTTGGCCAGGTAAACTCGGTGGGACCGATTCGCTCATCTCGGTGAGACCGAAATGTTACAAAAGGGAAACAGAGAGTTTACATTGCAATCTTGATGGGACCGATCGCTCCTCTCATTAAGACCGAAATGTTACGAAGGGAAATAGAGAGATTACAATCCCATCTCGGTGAGACCGAGATCCCTATCGGTGAGACCGATTTGCCTAGGGTTTGTGGCAGTGGCTATGACATTTGAAACTCGGTGGCGCCGGATAGATAGAATCAGTGGGGACGAGTTTGACTTTTGGTTTAGGTCATATGTGGATGTGGGAAGGTAGTTGAGGGTTTTGGAGCATATCACTAAGCACTTTGAGCAAGCAAGCCATTAAGCAACACCTCATCCCCTCTTGATAGTATTGGCTTTTCCTATAGACTCAATGTGATCTTGGATCACTAAAATAGAAAATGTAGAGTCTCGATCTTGAAGCTTGAGCCAATCCTTTGTCCTTAGCGTCTTGAAGGGGTTCCACATCCTCTAGTCCATGCCACTCCATTGTTGAACTTATCTGAAACATGCTAGGTAAAAGTGTTAGTCCAACAAGAGATATGTTGACATTAATTACCAAAACCACCCAGGGAGCACTTTCGCTTTCACCCGCTGGGCCAGATAACTTTGGGGAGTTTGCTCATCATGGCGCTGCCGTAATCCGCATGCTGCCTGTCGACCACCTTCGGCTTCACGTTGAAAGCCTTGAGCCATAGGCCGAAGTGTGGGGGGATACGGAGGAATGCCTCACACATGATGATGAATGCCGATATGTGGAGAAAGGAGTTCAGGGCTAGACCATGAAAATCTAGCCCGTAATAGAACAAGAGACCATGAACAAAGGGGTGGAGGGGAAACCCTAGTCCGCGGAGGAAGTGAGGGATGAACACAACCCTCTCACCGGGCTCTAGTGTGGGGATGACTTGCTCTTTGGCAGGGAGCCTATGTTTGATTTCCGTTGTCAAGTACCTCGCCTCATGGAGCTCCTTGATGTCATTCTCCGTCACGGAGGAGGCTACCCATTTGCCTTGAGAGCCAGATCCGGACATGGTTAGAGTGTCTGGTGGTGATGGAAAGGATTGAAGCTTGGGCGCTGGAGCTCGAGAACGGAAGGGCTGAGGAAGAAGAAGGCATGGGGTCAAAGGATGGATCCTTATCCCCTTATAAAGGAAGCGAATATCAAGCGCTCCCTCACAAGCCTTAAAACTCGCATATTCCCAAGGGGTCGTGCAAACGGCATGGTTGGATTATCCAAACCCGTATTGATGGGAATCCTGCAATAAGGGGACACGATCTCTGCTTCGACAAGACGTGTCAATAGAGGCTGCGCCTTGAAACACGAAGCGGGAGGCCACAAAACGGTTCAAAATAATAATAAGGCCAGACGTAACGTCTCGCCGGAAAAAGCTGTCAGTAGACATGACCTATTTTGTTTAAGTATTTTTCCCTTGTGGTTCAGGGTTGTAACTGTTATACAGAGCCGGATATAGTTCTCTTGTTCAATTGCTTTGGAGTATTCGGTGGAGGAACCCGCCTTGCAATGCCGAAGACAATCTATGCGTCGAACACATCGTCATTGAAGCCTGGTTCAGGGGCTACTGAGGGAGTCCTGGATTAGGGGTCCCCGGGCGTCTGGGCTATGTGGCATGGGCCGGACTGATGGGCCATAAAGATACAAGATAGAAGGCCTTCCCCCGTGTCCGGATGGGACTCTCCTTTGTGTGGATGGCAAGCTTGGCGTCTGGATGTGTATTTTCCTTTCTCTGTAACCAACTCTGTACAACCCTAGGCCCCTCCGGTGTCTATATAAACTGGAGGGTTTAGTCCGTAGAGGCTAAGACAAATCATAAAGGCTAGACATCTAGGGTTTAGCCATTACGATCTCAAGGTAGATCGACTCTTGTAACCCCTATACTCATCAAAGTCAATCAAGCAGGAAGTAGGGTATTACCTCCATCAAGAGGGCCCGAACCTGGGTAAACATCGTGTCCCCTGCCTCCTGTTACCTTCGATCCTCAGATGCACAGTTCGGGACCCCTACCCGAGATCAGCCGGTTTTGACACCGACCGTAGGTCCCAGCTATCAGGGGGAAACATTTTTTTTGCAAAACACAGTGTCCCTTCCGGTGAGTCCCAGCTATTAGTGGATGAATAATTATTTTACACGTAATAAGGTTGCACTTCCATGCTGCGGCCATGGACCCAGCTATCAACCTCTCCACGTTCAGTCCTCTTCTGATGGAAGTTGTTCCTACGCCGAGAGCACCAAGGCGGTGGGCGACGGCGAGGCCTGGAAGGGGACGACGCGGAGCCGGGGAAGACGCGGCAGTGGATGCCCACATGGAGAGGAGTACGAGGGTTGACTGGTTCGACTGCGGTATGAGGCTGCTGCCGCCGTAGAATAACACGGGTTGTGGGTGAGTAGATAGTAGAGGGATGGTATGGCCAGCAGTGGGAGTAGGGTGGGGCGGTGAGACCTGCATGGAAGCACAGCTGGCCACTGGAGGCAGGAGCAGGCGGTCTCGCCGTTGCTGGTTTGGGCGGCTGGTGCAAGAAGAGCAGCGATTGAAGAAGCAGCAGGACTGTTCGATTCAAATCCAATGGTCACTGCTGCTAGAATCGTTTGTTGACTAAGTTGACAAAGCCCTGCATACGTGTCAACTTAGTAGGCCCATAGGTCAGCCTCTGAACCGGTGCGCCCCAGATGTCAGTGGGAGGTATCATTTTTTCGCGTAATAAGGAGGCAGTTGATTGCGAGCGACCAGGCCAGCGGAGGGAGTAGGGTGGGCCGGTTAAGCCTACGCGGCATCATAGCGGGCCACAAGAGGAGGGAGCAAGCAGTCCTGTCGGCGCTGGTTTAGGCGGCTGGCGCAGGAAGATCAGAGATTGAAGAAGCACGACGGCCATTGGATGGACATCCAACAGTTAATGCTGCTAGAATCATGTGTTGACTGACAAAGCCTTGCATGAACAAGACAGCCTCAAAATCTATGGCGTATACAACCCATTTGCTATTATTTTTATTATTTTTACTCATTTGCTAATTCATATGGAATTTATTGCAGCCCATTTTCCATTTTTAGAATTGCTGCCCATTTTCTGGTCATTGCCAGGGTTAAAAAATCAAACTAAAAATTGTGCGAAATTCTAAAATTCACATATTTTTGCTGGGGAACAAAATATTCTTAATCCAAAAATTAGTAGCCATACTAAAACAAATTTAAGAATAAATTAGTACTATGTCATGTTAAAATCCAATGAAATATAAAATATCAGTGAAGAACAAAAACAGAAAAAGAAACTAATTGCCCATTTGCTATAATTTTTTTGGAATTTGCAACCCCTTTGATATTACTTTTAAGATATACTGACCATACTCTTTGGCCAGGCCGGAATGCATCCCTCCTCGTCTTGAAAAATTTGCAGCCCAGTAAGTCATAGAAAACAAATAGGCCTATGTTGGGTATTCTTCAGAAAGAAATAGTGGGCAACCTATTTTCCCAAAGAAAAAACTGCTGGGCTGGTCATGTTGTTAGACGAGCCACAGAGACCGCACAACCCAATTTATAGCCTGCTCCTCCAAACAAATCCTCAAAAAAATTTGTGCAATTCTATCGTTAATTGACTATATGTTGACAATGATGTGGGTCCCAGATATGAGCAGGGCGGATTAGAGTAAAAACAAGGGGTGCATCTGAGTAGTAAAAAAGGCGCTTGCTTGTGTTCGGGAGTGGACCTGGTGGGTCCGTACTGTCATACTCACAACTACAGTCCTCTCCCGATTCACTATGTTGACAGGGCCGGATGATGGCGCCGCGGTGAGCGCACCAAGGCGGAGGATAAAGTGATGTCGCCAATGTATCGGGCTGGGTTGGACATTCTTATCAAAAAATTAAAAAGGACCGAAACTATTTACGACGTTGCCTACGATTTGCATGGGTCTGTTGGTTGCAGGAAGAAAATGGTAGGAGAAAGAAGATTGGTCGCTATCTTTGCCTGAGAATAATATCGACTGAATGTAACGACACTATCATAGGAAATAATATCCTCCTGTTAAAATTTGACTTTTCAAATCGTGAATTTAAAGAACTGGAGGATGAGCATTTAGGTTTATTTATTTACTTATTTATGTTTAGTGGACCATGAGCATGTACCTGGGTCGGATTCATGTGAGAGCCTCCCTTCCAGTTAATTATGGGCTCCTCTATTGGGCCTTCATCAGTGGGATGCATGTTATCGACAAGTGGAAAATGTGTTCCGTACCAAAAATAGTATGCGCTACGTACTGTACGGGGCACTAAAGGATCGGACCGTGCAACAACTTCCAAAAAATTGTGTTTGTCATTCTAACAACACATTTATTCAACCAACAAACGAAATATACTACTGATTGTACATTGAAAACAGCAGCAACAGCAACCAGGGCTGGGGGTGTAACGGAAGCAGTAAGCATACCAAAAGAGTAAAGAAGCAACTCTCTCTTCCAAACCAAACATCAACCATCACTACAAAAGGGCTACCAAAACAGAACAAGTGTATGCATCAAACTAAATAAAGATCCTACTACACCAAGTGTACACATCTAACTAACTGGATCAGTTAGACGTTACTATTTATTAAGCTATGGAGATTGGCTGACTGCTTGAACCAGATGGGTGCCTGACGGGGGAAACTCCAGACAGCAGGTCGAAGTCTGATACTTGTGACCCTCTCTCCTACTTTGGGCCGCAGAGCATGGTGGCACATATCAGGGTATGGTGCATGCAGAGATGCATGGTACGCTGTGTACACACAGTTTTGCCTGATGAACGAAACCGTGCTGCCATCATGATCCTTGTCATCGGTTATCTCCTGGTTAATCGGATAACTCAGTCCGAGAAATAGAGAGCGTGTACCAAGGCTACTTACCAGCCTTCAGTCAAAAATTCTTGAAGGCCCAGAGAAGCTGGGATCCTGCTCAAAGACCCTGCAATGATTGTGATTGTATTCCGCAAAACAACACCTCCTATACGTGTGAACGATCAGCAATTGTTTGCCGTCGTCTGATCGAGCCAGGAATCACCTGCAACTGCCATGCCGCTTTTAATTGAAAGGTTCTAGGATTAGGAAGGGTAGGGACACCAGGCAGCCTACAACATCATATCAAGTTAGAGTCAAATAAAAAAGGGCTCTTACTATAGTCAATCTTAAGAACAACATGTTATGAGCATGCATATTTTTTCAATAAACGTTGACAGTAATGTAAGCAAGCCATCATGATAGCATAGGAAAATAACATACTGCTGTAACAGCCATTTGTAGTGATGACTGGAGAAGGCCAGCAATACATCCAGCCATAGAAGGAGTTGACAGCATAAATGTGAAGGACATATGCACTAGAGTAAATAATAAAGTTGTTATTTATATTTCCTCATATCATGATAAATGTTTATTATTCATGCTAGAATTGTATTAACCGAAAACTTAGTACATGTGTGAATACATAGACAAACAAAGTGTCCCTAGTATGCCTCTACTTGACTAGCTTGTTAATCAAAGATGGTTAAGTTTCCTAGCCAAAGACATGTGTTGTCATTTGATGAACGAGATCACATCATTAGAGAATGATGTGATGGACAAGACCCATTCGTTAGCTTGGCACTATGATCGTTTAGTTTATTGCTATTACTTTCTTCATGACTTATACACGTTCCTATGACTATGAGATTATGCAACTCCCGAATACTGGAGGAACACTTAGTGTGCTATCAAACGTCACAATGAAAATGGGTGATTATAAAGATGCTCTACAGGTCTCTCCGATGGCGTTTGTTGAGTTGGCATAGATCGAGATTACGATTTGTCACTCCGAGAATCGGAGAGGTATCTCTGGGCCCTCTCGGTAATGCACATCAGTATGAGCATTGCAAGCAATGTGACTAATGAGTTAGTCATGGGATGATGTATTACGGAACGAGTAAAGAGACTTGCCGATGACGAGATTGAACCAGGTATGATGATACCGATGATCGAATCTCGGGTAAGTAACATACCGATGACAAAAGGAACAACATATGTTGTTATGCGGTTTGACCGATAAAGATCTTCGTAATATATGTAGGAGCCAATATGAGCATCGAGGTTCCACTATTGGTTATTGACCGGAGATGTGTCTCGGTCATGTCTACATAACTCTCAAACCTGTAGGGTCCGCACACTTAATTTTCGATGACAATTTATATTATGAGTTATGTGATTTGATGACTGATGGTTGTTTGGAGTCCCGGATGAGATCACGGACATGACGAGGAGTCTCAAAATGGTCAACACATAAAGATTCATATATGGGAAAGTTACTTTTGGACACCGGAATGGTTCGGGTCGTTTGGGATGAGTTTCGGAGTACCGTGGGTTACCAGAACCCCTCCCCCCGAGAAGTTATTGGGCCTCATGGGCCTAATGGTGGAAGAGAGGAGGCAGGCCAGGGAGTGGCGCGCGCCCACTAGCGCACACCGAATTGGCGAATTGGACTAGGGTTGGGGGGCCGGCCCCCCCTTTCCTTCTCTTCTCCTCTTCCTTCCCCCCATCTCCTTGTGGGAATAGGAAGGGGGGCGAATCCTACTTGGAGTAGGACTCCCACCCCTTGGGAGCGCCACCCCTTGGCCAGCCTCCTCCTCCCTCCCCCCTTTATATACGTGGGAGGGGGCCACCCCATAGATACACAAGTTGATATTTTAGCCGTATGCGGTGCCCCCCTCCACAGTTACACACCTTGGTCATATCGTAGTAGTGCTTAGGCGAAGCCCTGCGTCGGTAACTTCATCATCACTGTCACCACGCCGTCGTGCTGACGGAACTCTCCCTGAGCCTTAGCTGGGTCAAGAGTACGAGGGACGTCACCGAGCTGAACGTGTGCTGATCACAGAGGTGTCGTGCGTTCGGAACTTGGATCGGTTGGATCACGAAGACGTTCAACTACACCAACCACGTTATTAAATGCTTCCTCTTTCGGTCTACGAGGGTATGTAGACACACTCTCCCCTCTCGTTGCTATGCATCTCCTAGATAGATCTTGCGTGATTGTAGGTTTTTTTTTTGAAATGTTGCGTTCCCCAACTGTGACGACCCGAGACCGACGCTCCAGACGCCTTGCATGTTTCTCGTTGTCGTTGTGTGTTTTATTTGTTTGTTGCATTCTTCATATCATCTTTTGCATTGCATCATGTCATCATGCAACCCTTTGAAAATCTCACTTAAATAAATTGCATAGATCTTTCGATCTATTTAAACCGAGGAAATTCACATGGTGAGTTCTCCTTACAACATATCCTCCCAATATTTTTAGGGAGCTACTATAAATATTCCATTGGTTTGGAATCAACCACCACACACTTGCAAAATAATTCTATGCCTTTTCTGCTTCAAGTTTTACCTCCAAACCTTGTCTATAATTCTTTCTCCTTTTACCGAGGCTCCTCCTAAATTCTCAATATTTTGGACCTACCAAATACCCACTTCTTTCTCCCACTCATTTGAACTAAATTCAAATGAGTTTGAATTCAACTTCACGCCCATGCTCACTTCTATTTTCTTGGGTCAAACTCATTTTTGTGAGTCCAGGAAAATAGCCCCATGCCTAAATTCTATCTCTACCTTCCTTTCTTCACCTTTTTCTTCTTTGACATTTTATGCTTTTGGGAAAAAGAAGGAGAGCAGCCGCAGCTCGGCCTGCTCGCAGCAGCCGACCCAGGCTACTGTGGCCTCCCTAAGCCCAGACGCCAGGCCAACCCACCAAGGCCAAGGCCCAGCTGACCCCCCTACCCTTAACCCTAGCCCCCTCGTTCGATCCCCATCTTGATCCCTTCCTCCCTCCTGTGCGCCGCCAGACAGAGAGAGAGAGAGAGAGAACAGAGTGCCTCGCCTGATCCCCATCTCCCTCCGCTCTCCCTGCACCCGACCTCCTCCTTGATGCAGGCCCCACCCCTCGAGTGCTGTCCCTTCACGTGATCCTCCTCCGCGCCACCTCCTCACCTCCCGTGCCTCCGGCGCACCGGCCTGGGACTGCCGCCGCTGAGCTCCACCAGGACCCCGATGCGCCCCTTCTTCATGTGCCTCATCCCCAACGCCCGGAGGCCTCCGCCCGCTCCTCCCTCGACTGCACCGGTCATCGGAGCCCGCCGACTCGTTCCCCTCCTCCACGACTCTGGCGTGGCGTGTCCCCACCACCAACTTGCTACTGCTCCGCCCCGGTCTGCCTCCGCTCAAGCTGCTGACCATCTCCAGCCGCGGGCCAGCGCCGTCGCCCGCCTCCCTCGATCCATGCCAAGGACGACGCCCGCCACTCCGTCTTGTTGCTGCTCTTCCCGTGATGCTACATTGTCGACCTCTTGTTGCCGGAAGAT
>NC_057800.1:389529755-389557934 GCF_018294505.1 Triticum aestivum | reverse complement strand
CCTCATCCCCAACGCCCGGAGGCCTCCGCCCGCTCCTCCCTCGACTGCACCGGTCATCGGAGCCCGCCGACTCGTTCCCCTCCTCCACGACTCTGGCGTGGCGTGTCCCCACCACCAACTTGCTACTGCTCCGCCCCGGTCTGCCTCCGCTCAAGCTGCTGACCATCTCCAGCCGCGGGCCAGCGCCGTCGACCGCCTCCCTCGATCCATGCCAAGGACGACGCCCGCCACTCCGTCTTGTTGCTGCTCTTCCCGTGATGCTACATTGTCGACCTCTTGTTGCCGGAAGATCCTCCCCATCGCGCACCGTCGTCGTTCTGTTTCATCTCTCTCAAGGTCGAGAGGACGCCAGGTGCCAGGAGGTCGATGACCCGCCAAGTTCATCTATGTGCGGGGGCTTTGTTTTGTGCTTCATGGAGACGTCACCAGGTACCTCTACGTGCAGGCTCGCCATGTACCCGACCCGGATGCGCCATGTTCGACTCTGACGCTGTGAACGACCACACACTGACCCTGTATTCAAACCTCAAGCGCCAAGTTCCGCTACAGTCGCCAAAACCTGAGACGAAGTACCCCTACGGTTCGTCGAGACTGGCAAGTCACAAGACCGTCCTGGATATCGTCAAGTACCACGACAACCCTCGAAGAGTTCGGATTCGTCAAGTTCGACTATGAAACGTGAACCACTACTTTCTTTTGCATGTTCTGCACATTCACACTTTCTTTTGCACCGATATCTCGACGAGTTGTCGGATCATCGGAATGTTGCCGTGGCACCATTTTCATTGTAGCTGCCGTGGCACCCCTTTAGTCCCACCAAGGTGATAAATGCTTCATAACATGCTCATGTAACATTTTCATAAAATTTCATAAACTTGTACATGTCATCCGCATCATGACAATTATATTTAAAATGTTTAAAAAAATTTGTTTGCATTAAATTCAAAATATGCATATGGGGATTTTCCGGAATTGTTGTTTGTTATTTTCGGTCTCATTTAAACTTGCCTAGATATGTAGTTTAATTATGCTTCACCTCTTGCCATGTGAACCAATAATTAATCTTGTCTTGTTCCTAAATGAGAGCCAACTAAATAACTTGAATATGGTGTTTTGTCAATATGCAACTCGTTGCATATTGAGCTCCAATTAATTTGTAAAATTGTTTGTTGCACTTTGCCATGCCATGAATCATTAAGACAGACATGCATCATACTTGATTGTGCATCATGCCATGCTTATGCTTGTTGGTTTACCATGTTTTTTGCTTCTTTCCGGTTGTACTTCTTCTCGATAGTTCCGGCTACGTTGCGATTGTGAGGACTCGTTCGACGTTGGTTCTTCTACTTAATGGATTCGGTCTTCTTCCTAGTGGGATTTCAGGCAAAATGACCGTCACCTTGGATCTCACTACTATCTTTGCTATGCTAGTTGTCTTGATGTTGTCGCTATGTCACGCTACCTACCATTTGTTTATCAAGCCTCCCAAATTGCCATGATAGCCTCTAACCTTTTCCACCATCCTAGCAAACCGTTGTTTGGCTATGTTACCGCTTTGCTCAGCCCCTTTGATAGCGTTGCTAGTTGCAGGTGCAGTTGAAGTTTGTTCCATGTTGGGACATGGATATCATGGGATATCACAATATCTCTTATTTAACTAATGCATCTATATACTTGGTAAAGGGTGGAAGGCTCGGCCTTTTGCCTGGTGTTTTGTTCCACTCTTGCTGCCCTAGTTTCCGTCATACCGGTGTTATGTTCCTTGATTTTGCGTCCCTAACAGGTGAGGGTTTATGGGACCCTCTTGACAATTCGCTTTGAATAAAACTCTTCCAGCAAGGCCCAACATTGGTTTTACCATTTGCCCAACATAATAATTAAACTTGATATTAAATTTGACGCATAGGGAGTTAGTGCTACCCGAGGAGTAATTCAACATAATACAGGGGGCCGGTGCTGATGGTGATGGTCCCAACCGGGCAACCTGCAGGCCCACCAACGGGATACCTGAGGATCTGGTTTTACTCGTAGCTTAACCCATCTGATCGCGGCCTGAAATGAGATACGCGCGGCTACTATCAGGGTGTCGGCACATCGGGAGGTCTTGCTGGACTGGTTTTACCATTGTCGAAATGTCTTGTGCATCGGGATTCCGAGTCTGATCGGAGGGTCCCGAGATGGAGGATTGTCTCCGCGGATCATGAGCTTGTCATGGGCTAAGTTGGGACATCCCTGCAGGGTTTAAACTTCCGAGAGCCATGCCCATGGTTATGTGGCAGATGGGAGTTTTTAATATCTGGTTGTAGAGAACTTGACACTAGATACGGAATAAAATACAGCAACCGCGTGTGTAACCGCGATCGTCTCTTTTCGGGTGAGTTCGAGAAGAGAACACGATGGGGTTATGTTTGAACGTAAGTAGTTCAGGATCACTTCTTGATCTAGTTTGCGATCGTTTTCGTAGTTTCTCATCTTACTCTTGTACTCGTAAGTTAGCCACCATACAATGCTTAGTCGCTTGCTGCAACCTCACCACTTATCCATTCCATACCCATTAAACTTTGCTAGTCTTGATACCCATGGTAATGGGATTGCTGAGTCCTCGTGGCTCATAGATTTCTACAACAACAGTTGCAGGTACAGGTAATGCGATGGTCGTATCGTGAGGGCGATGCTTGCTTGTCTTGGAGTTCTTCTGCTTCTTCTTCAATCAAGAGATAGGTTCCAGGTCGGGAACCTGAGATTAGCAGGGTGGATGTCGTTCTTCTTTTTTCATTTGATTTCATCCGTAGTCGGATTCTGCTCTTCTGTACGGTGATTGCTATGTATTGATGTACTGTTGTAACTTGTGGAGAGTGTAAGCCTTTATCGTGTATTCTCATCTATTCAGTACATGGTATCTTGTAATGATATCCACCTTGCTATGCGCTCGAAATGCGGTTGTGCCCCAATCATGAATTTATCACGTGATTGGGATAGAATCGCATCTTGGGCGCTACAAGTTGGTATCAGAGACTTACCGACCTTAGGAGCCCCTTGATTGATCGAACCGCTGCCATTGTTGAGTCTAGAAAAAAAACTTTTTTGAGTCTAGCTATGTATCGGAGAGTAGGAATTCTTTTTACTCCTCAGCCCCTTCATCTCTCTAGTGAGGACTCGTGACGTAGATGTTTTGTCTTCACTCTCCTATTTTTGACTCAAATTTTTTTTAGAATCATGCGAGTATTGTTGGGTCATTGTGATATCATTGTGACGGGGATTCTGTCTTGGTGCCTCCAGTCATTTAGGGATTGTGGTAGTGTCCCGGGGAGTTGAGCTCCAAGGTGTTTTGTCACAGTGCTTATCGTTTTAGTTCCGGAATACCAGAAGTCGCCGACATCGAAAACGCTTCTATACTTTTTGTGGTGAGAGTAGTTTGAGGACACCCAGTACTGGGGAGAGTGATCAGATGTATAGCCACAGCTAGTATATCGAATGTTTTCGAAGGTCCGAGGTACATGATTTCCAAGGTTTTCTTGGTTATGTGTTGACGGATGGATACAGTTGGAGTGTAAGATTTGTTAGTTGTGTGAGATATTTGTGGCTCCCTTTATCCCCAACACCAGATTCCATAACCAGAAAGTTTCGGGAGTTCATTGGTGGGAATTCAAGTAGTTACCTAGGATATCTTTTCGACAGATGCATGATATGAGATTAGGGTTTGACGTCTAGTGGTCCGCCTGTCCACGGTTGGTTTTACAGTGGTCTCATTGTGTCTTAAAGAGTCCTTGGCTATGCTGACTCGGGGACACTTCGTATGGCATGTGCACTGCCTTGTACATGATGGTGTCGTATGATCGAGCCCGTGCGGGCCCCACCATGAAAATTTCGGACGAAATCTCTATCATATGTTTGTTCCGGCGTATTTTGCAAGCCAATCCTTTGTTTTTTTTAGTTGTGGTATTCGAGTTGCTTCGAAGTCAAGCGTTGTTTCCATACGTTCCGTAAGCGATGTTCTAATACTTCTATGTGAATACAAATCCTTCTTGATCATCAAGGTTGTCATGTTAATTCTTTTCCAACCGGCGTGCTTCTCTACAAGTGGATCCGATCACTTCAACATTCGCGACATCAATCTAAGTTTTCTCAAGGGTGTTTGTTTCATTCATCACAAGTTTCCTTTGTTTTCCCACCCTCCCACCCTTTTTCTTAAAGCAGTAAAATTCTCAGATTATGTAAGCTTTTATTCGTGAGAACTCTCTTCATTCTTCAATATTCTTATCCGGTGATTCTCAGGAAGATGCTAAGTAAGCTTCAATTTCATCATTCTTTGTTATCATTTTCTTCTCCGGTGGTCAAAATTCAAGCTTTCAGTGTTGACCATACCATTTACTCCTTTTCCAAATGCTTTCTCATGTCGGTGCACCCCCTAATCGTTCACCTCTCCCTATTCATTTGTTTCGGAGTGCTGAAGATATCTCAGAAGGCTCGTCTCTTCATTCAAGATCCGTGCATTGTATTTTGTGTTTGTTATCTCATTCAAGCCATTTAATCTGACCAGCGCAATCTCTATTTCAAGCAGTTATTTCCAACGGTGTTTTCTTTTGAGTGGGACCTAACCCACAGGTCTTTTCCAAGGATCTTACCCGACTCTTCTAATTTTTTTTCCGGAACTATTCTCAAATTATTTTCAATGTTTGACGTAAGAATGGATTTCCATCAGTCTTATGCCTTCTCCAAGATTGTTTCAAATTGTTTTGATGTTTCGCTCAACCTATCTATTCTTCATTCCGGAGTGCCTCAACAATTCATGTTGGTGTTTCTCATCGTCATTCTCAACTTTTGAAGATCGTAGGAGAGTTTCTCTTAAATCGTGTCCGTTCTCATGAAGATTCAGAGTTCAAGCTTGATGCAATCCTCTCAAATTGTTCTGATCATCAATAATTATTTTCATGCCCACTCAGAGCATTTCAGGGGTTGTTTTCATTTCTTGATCATCGAAAGCCCATCATATCAGAAGATTTATTCGTTCTCAATATTCATCTCTCATTCCCCAATTCTACCGGTGCTTCGTTCAAGTATTCTCTAATCATCTTGTGATCTCTTCATTATCATGTATCGAAATTTCCCCAAGTATCTTCATTCATTTTCTAATTCTTCCCGGTGATTCGTCCCTCTACTAGTTCATTTTCAATTCCTACCGGTAGTTCGCTGAAGATCTTATTCAGGTTTGCACTATATCTCTCTTAATCCTTTCAATGAGAATAAGTAGCATGCAAATCCGTTCTTATCATCAATTCAAATTGGTGAAGGATACACATAACTTACTTCTTATTCTTGTTTCATCCAAGTGATTAATTTCTTATTTCCGGAGTTGTTCACCATATAACATTCTCGGTTCGAGATGCTTCATCTTTTCTTTCGGCGTTCCAAGCTCTCTCAAGTATCTCGCCACAAAGATCCATCCAAGTCATTGCAATGCTTCAATTATTGTTCTTTTCAACCTTCACTTCCTCCCTACCATTTCTTTTCTTACCGAAGTTCATCATGGAGGTTCTTCATAGTGGTTCATCAAAGATTTATTTCATTCTCGAAGTGTTCTTCAAGATTCTTGTTGGAGGAGTTCAATCATTCTTCATCTTGCATTCCAAAGTGCAATTCTTCCTATCTTATCTTTTAAGGTGGTGGTATGGCATTCTTGATAATATCCCATCGTATTTCATGATTCACAAGTTTTCAAGAGTGACATATTTAAATCCATCATTTTATCTTCGTTCAAGAGATATTTTCAACCAATCGATCTTTTTGTTGGAGTTATATTGGGTTATATTTCACCTATAGCCTTCCCTAAGGAATGTAGCAATTTGTGGTGTTTATCAATGATCCAATTTTCTCCTTCTCATCTCGGTGAAGAAGTTTTCATCTCCTTGTTGATCTCAATCCAATCAACTGTTTCCGTTAGTGGCCGGTTGTCACCTCATAATTTTGAGATGTTTTACATAAACCCACAATAAGATTGTTCTTTTCGTTGTTGATTTTCCAACAAGTCCGTTCAACCCTTCTTCGTAAGGATGCTCTCTCAAATTAAATTGTGGTAGAAGATATTGTTTTCTTCTCCGTCCCTTTATCCCAACAATCTAGCTTCTATTCTTTCGTTCTGGAGGCACTGTGATGTTGCTCTCTTCGACCCATCATCTTGTTTGGTCAAGATCATGTTCTTTTATTGCTTATCCATTTAACCGGAGTGTTGTGTCTATCATTCCTCTTTTAACTGGAGTCCCATCCAAGTGATTTCATTCTTCCAAGTTCATATTCTATTCCTTCCATTTCCAACTGGAGTGTTGTCGTAATTGATGTTTATCGTTCCTTGTACATCTTGTTTCAACCGGAGTGCTTGCATGTACTTCTTGTCCATTATAACACTTTTTCTTATGTCTTTCAACCTACAAGGTTCTCGTAATGTTCCTTGTTCCTCTTTTCTAATGGAGAGTTTTCAACTTTGCTCATGTTCGTTGTATTCTTTCTTTCAAGTTGTTCAACCTCTCAAGGTTCGTTGGTTTCACTCGTTTGTCAAAGAAGCAACTTAGTTTTACCTATTCTCTTCCTCTTCCGTTTGTCATCCCTAGATCTCGGGGCGAGATCTCTTGTAAGTGGAGGAGATTTGTGACGACCCGAGACCGACGCTCCAGACGCCTTCCATGTTTCCCATTGTTGTTGTGTGTTTTATTTGTTTGTTGCATTGTTCATATCATCTTTTGCATTACATCATGTCCTCATGCAACCCTTTCTAAAACTCACTTAAATAAATTGCATTAATCTTTTGATCTATTTAAACCAAGGGAATTCACATGATGAGTTCTCTTTATAACATATCCTCCCAATATTTTTAGGGAGCTACTATAAATATTTGATTGGTTTGGAATCAACCACAACACACTTACAAAATAATTCGGTGCCTTTTCTGCTTCAAGTTTGACCTCCAAACCTTGTCTATAATTCTTTCTCCTTTTACCGAGGCTCCTCCTAAATTCTCAATATTTTGGACCTACCGAATACCCACTTCTTTCTCACACTCATTTTAACTAAATTCAAATGAGTTTGAATTCAATTTCATTCCCATGCTCACTTCTATTTTCTTGGGACAAACTCATTTTTGCGAGTCGAGGAAAACAATCCCCATGCCCAAATTCTATCTCTACCTTCCTTTCTTCGCCTTTTTCTTCTTTGACATTTTCTATTTTTGGGAAAAAGAAGAGGAAGGAGAGCAGCCGTAGCTCGGCCTGCTCGCAGCAGCCGGCCCATGCCACCATGGCCTCCCTAAGCCTAGCAGCCAGGCCGACCCACCAAGGCCAAGGCCCAGCCGACCCCCTGCCCTTAACCCTAGCCCCCTCGTTCGATCCCCATCTCGATCCCTTCCTCCTTCGTGTGCGCCGCCACAGAGAGAACATAGCGCCTCGCCCGATCCCCATCTCCCTCACCTCGCCCTGCACCCGACCTCCTCCTTGATGCAGGCCCCACCGCCGAGCGCTGTCCCTTCACGTGACCCTCCTTCATGCCGCCTCCTCACCTCTCGTGCCTCCGCCGTGCTGGCCTGCGACCGCTGCCGCCGAGCTCCACCAGGACCCCGACGCACCCTTCTTCCTCTGCCTCGTCCCCAACGCCCGGAGGCCGTCGCCCGCTCCTCCCTCGACTGCGCCGGTCATCGGAGCCCTCCGACTCGATCCCCTCATCCGTGGGTCTGGCATGTCACGTCCCCACCACCAACTTGCTACTGCTTAGCCCCGGTCTGCCTCCGCTCAAGTTGCCGACCATCTCCAGCCGCGGGCCAGCACCGTCGACCGCCTCCCTTGCTCCATGCCAAGGACGATGCCCGCCACCCAGTCTTGTTGCTGCTCTTCCCGTGAACCTCATGTTACCGCAAGACCCTCCCCATCGTGCACCGTCGCCGTTCTGTTTCATCTCTCTCAAGGTCAAGAGGACACCAGGTGCTAGGAAGTCGATGACCCGCCAAGTTCATCTATGTGTGGGGCTTTGTTTTGTGCTTCATGGAGACGTCACCACGTACCTCTATGTGCGGGCTCGCCATGGACCTGACCCGGATGCACCAAGTTCGACTCTGACACCGTGAACGGCTACACACCGACCCCGTATTCAAACCTCAAGCGCCAAGTTCCACTACCGTCGCCAAAACCCAAGACGAAGTACCCCTACGGTTCGTCGAGACCGGCAAGTCACAAGACCGTCCTAGATATTGTCTAGTACCACGACGACCCTCGAAGAGTTCGGATTCATCAAGTTCGACTATGAAACGTGAACCAGTACTTCCATGACGTCCACTACCGCTCTCGAGGACCGATAGTACCAGTACTTCCACTACCATCGTTGTGTACCACTACTTCCGCTACCGTCGTGAGAGCGTCTACTTCCATCTACACTGCATCGAACTTGATCCATTCCGAATATGCATGCCTCAAAGGTATAACCTCAAGACGATGCCCGTGAATGAATGCATATGTTGTATGAGATGCTCGTGTTTGCACCGTGTACGAGTTGTCATTGCATGTTCCTCCTCGTTTGCCATGCCACCGACATGTGGGACACCCGGTTGCTGGGATCACCCCACCATCTTTTGCATTCTCTGCACATCCACACTTTCTTTTGCACTGATATCTCGACGAGTTGTCGGATGATCGGAATGGTGCCGTGGCACCATTTTCATTGTAGTTGCCGTGGCACCCCTTTCGTCCCGCCAAGGTGTCAAATGCTTCATAACATGCTCATGTAACATTTTCATAAAATTGCATAAACTTGTACATGTCATCCGCATCATGATAACGATATTTAAAATGTTCAAAAATTATTGTTTCCATTAAATTCAAAATATGCATATCGGGATTTTCCAGAATTGTTGGTTGTTATTTCCGGTCTCATTTAAACTTTCCTAGATAGGTAGTTTAATTATGCATCACCTCTTGCCATGTTAACAAATAATTAATCTTGTCTTGCTCCTAAACAAGAGCAAACTAAATAACTTGAATGTGGTGTTTCGTCAATATGCAACTCGTTGCATATCGAGCTCCACTTAATTTGTAGAATTGTTTGTTGCACTTTGCCATGCCGTGACTCATTAAATCAGACATGCATCATACTTGATTGTGCATCATGACATTCTTATGCTTGTTGATGTACCATGTTGTTTGCTTCTTTCCGGTTGTACTTCTTCTCGATAGTTCCGGTTACATTGCAATTGTGAGTACTCGTTCAACAACCTTGGTTCTTCTACTTCGTGGATTTGGTCTTCTTCCTAGCGGGATTTCAAGCAAGATGATCGCCACCTTGGATCTCACAACTATCTTTGCTATGCTAGTTGTGTCAATGCTATCGCTATGTCGCGCTACCTACCACTTGTTTATCAAGCCTCCCAAATTTCCATTATAGCCTCTAAAATTTTCCACCATCCTAGCAAACCGTTGTTTGGCTGTGTTACCGCTTTGCTCAGCCTCTCTCATAGCGTTGCTAGTTGCCGGTGCAGTTTGTTCCATGTTGGGACATGGATATCATGGGATATCACAATATCTCTTATTTAATTAATGCATCTATATACTTGGTAAAGGGTGGAAGGCTTGGCCTTTTTCCTGGTGTTTTGTTCCACTCTTGCCACCCTAGTTTCCGTCATACCAGTGTTATGTTCCTTGATTTTGCGTCCCTAACACGGTGAGGGTTTATGGGCCCCTCTTGACAGTTTGCTTTGAATAAAACTCTTCCAGCAAGGCCCAACATTGGTTTTACCATTTCCCAACATAATAACTAAACTTGATATTAAATTTGATGCATAGGGAGTTAGCGCTAGCCAAGGAGTAATTCAACATAATACAGGGGCCAGCGCTGATGGTGTTGGTCCCAACTGGGCAACCTACAGGGCCACCATGGGGAAACCTGAGGATCTGGTTTTACTCGTAGCTTGACCCATCCGATCGTGGCCTGAGACGAGATGCGCGCAGCTACAATCAGGGTGTCGGCACATCGGTAGGTCTTGCTAGACTTGTTTTACCATTGTCGAAATGTCTTGTGCACCGGGATTCCAAGTCTGATCGGAGGGTCCCGAGATGGAGGGTTGTGTCCACGGACCGTGAGCTTGTCATGGGCTTAGTCGGGACACCCCTGCAGTGTTTAAACTTTCAAGAGCCGTGCCTGCGGTTATGTGGCAGATGGGAGTTTTTAATATCCGGTTGTAGAGAACTTGACACTAGATTCAGAATAAAATACACCAACTGCGTGTATAACTGTGATCGTCTCTTTTCAGGTGAGTTTGAGAAGAGAACACAGTGGGGTTATGTTTGAACGTAAGTAGTTTAGGATCACTTCTTAATCATTACTAGTTTACGACCGTTTGCGTAGTTTTTCATCTTACTCTTGTACTCATAAGTTAGCCACCATACAATGCTTAGTCGCTTATTGCAACCTCACCACTTATCCATTGCATACCCATTAAGCTTTGCTAGTCTTGATACCCATGGTAATGGGATTGCTGAGTCCTCGTGGATCACATATTACTGCAACAACAGTTACAGGTACAAGTAATGCGATGATCGTATCGTGAGAGCGATGCTTGCTTGCCTTGGAGTTCTTCTGCTTCTTCTTCGATCAGGGGATAGGTTCCGGGTCGGGGAGCCTGGGATTAGCAGGGTGGATGACGTTCTTCTTTTTCGTTTGATTTCATCTGTAGTCGGATCCTGCTCTTCTGTATGATGATTGCTATGTATTGATGTACTATTGTATTCATGTTGTAGCTTGTGGCGAGTGTAAGCCTTTATCTTATATTCTCATCTATTCAGTACATGGTATGTTGTAATGATATCCACCTTGCTATGCGCTCGAAATGCGGTTGTGCCCCAATCATGAATTCATCACGTGATTGGGATAGAATCGCATCTTGAGTGCTACACCAATAGTGGCATCCGAGCCAGGTCCCTGCGTATATGTTATATGCACGAGTAGAACACAAAGAGTTGTGGGTGATAATAGTCATACTGCTTGCCAGCATGTCATACTTTGATTTGGCGGTATTGTTGGATGAAGCGCCCTAGACCGACATTACATGATCGCGTTCATGAGACTGGTTCTACCGCTGTGCTTCGCACACAGGTGGCTAGTGTCTGTCTGTTTCTCCAGCTTTAGTTGAATCGAGTTTGACTATGCCCGGTCCTTGTTGAAGGTTAAAACATCACACTTGATGAAAAATCGTTGTGTTTTTTATGCGTAGGTAAGGACGACTCTTGCTAGAAGCCCGTAGCGGCCACGTAAAACTTGCAACGACAAAGTAGAGGACGTCTAACTTGTTTTTGCATGGCATGTTGTGATGTGATATTTTCAAGACATGATGCTAAATTTTGTTGTATGAGATGATCATGTTTTGTAACACAGTTATCGGCAACTGGCAGGAGCCATATGGTTGTCGCTTTATTGTATGAAATGCAATCGCCATGTAATTGCTTTAGTTTATAACTAAGCGGTAGCAATAGTCGTAGAAGCAATAGTTGGCGAGACGACAACGATGCTACGATGGAGATCAAGGTGTCAAGCCGGTGACGATGGTGATCATGACGGTGCTTTGGATATGGAGATCAAAGGCACAAGATGATGGTGGCCATATCATATCACTATAAGATTGCATGCGATGTTTATCTTTTATTCTTATTTTTCTTCCTATGATGGTACCATTATAAGATGATCTCTCACTAAATGTCAAGTTATAAGTGTTCTCCCTGAGTATGCACAGTTGCTACAATTCGTCGTGCCAAGACACCATGTGATGATCGGGTGTGATATGCTCTACGTTCACATACAATGGGTGCAAGCCAGTTTTGCACAAGCAGAATACTTAGGTTAAACTTGACGAGCCTAGTATTTGCAGATATGGCCTCGAAACACTGAGACCGAAAGGTCGAGCGTGAATCATATATTAGATATGATCAACATAGTGGTGTTCACCATTGAAAACTTTTCCATCTCACGTGATGATCGGACATGGTTTAGTTCATATGGATCACGTGATCATTTAGATGACTAGAGGGATGTCCATCTAAGTGGGAGTTCTTAAGTAATATAATTAATTAAACTTTAATTTATCATGAACATAGTACCTGATAGTATTTTGCATGTCTATGTTGTTGTAGATAAATGGACATGCTACTCTTCCTTTGAATTTTAGTGCGTTCCTAGAGAAAGCTAAGTTGAAAGATGATGGTAGCAACTACACGTTCTGGGTCCGTAACTTGAGGATTATCCTCATTGTTGCCCAGAAGAATTACTTCCTAGAAGCACCGCTAGGTGCAAAGCCTGCTGCAGGAGCAACTCTAGATGTTATGAACGTCTGGCAAAGCAAAGCTGATGACTACTCGATAGTTTAGTGTGCCATGCTTTACGGCTTAGAATCAGGACTTTGACGATGTTTTGAACGTCATGGAGCACATGAGATGTTCCAGGAGTTGAAGTTAATATTTCAAGCAAATGCCCGAATTGCGAGATATGAAGTCTCCAATAAGTTCTATAGCTGCAAGATGGAGGAGAATAGTTCTGTCAGTGAACATATACTCAGAATGTGTGGGTGCCACAACCACTTGACTCAACTAGGAGTTAATCTTCTTGATGATAGTGTCAATGACAGACTTCTTCAATCTATGCCACCAAGCTACAAAAGTGTCGTGATCAACTATAATATGCAAGGGATGGATAAGACAATTCCCGAGCTCTTCGCAATACTAAAGGCTACGGAGGTAGAAATCAAGAAGGAGCATCAAGTGTTGATGGTCAACAAGACCACCAGTTTCAAGAGGAAGGGCAAAGGGAAGAAGGGGAACTTCAAGAAGAGCATCAAGCAAGTTGCTGCTCAAGTGAAGAAACCCATGTCTGGACCTAAGCCTAAGACTGAGTGCTTCTACTGCAACAGGACTGGTCACTGGAAATGGAACTGCCCCAAGTATTTGGCGGATAAGAAGGATGGCGAAGTGAAAGGTATATTTGATATACATGTTATTGATGTGTACCTTACTAATGCTCGCAGTAGTGCATAGGTATTTGATACTGGTTCTGTTGCTATATTTGCAACACAAAACAAGGGCTACAGATTAAGCGAAGATTGGCTAAGGACAAGGTGACGATGTGCATGGGAAATAGTTCCAAAGTCGATGTGATCGCGGTCGGCACGCTACCTCTACATCTACCTTCAGGATTAGTTTTAGACCAGAATAATTGTTATTTGGTGCCAGCGTTAAGCATGAACATTATATCTGGATCTTGTTTGATGCGAGATGGTTATTCGTTTAAATCAGAGAATAATGGTTGTTCTATTTATATTAGCAATATCTTTTATGGTCATGCACCCTTGATGAGTGCTCTATTTTTATTGAATCTTGATAGTAGTGATACACATATTCATAGTATTGAAGTCAAAAGATATAAATTTAGTAATGATAGTGCAACTTATTTGTGGCACAGCCGTTTAGGTCATATTGGTGTAAAGCGCATGAAGAAACTCCATGCTGATGGGCTTTTGGAATCACTTGATTACGAATCACTTGATGCTTGCGAACCATGCCTCATGGGCAAGATGACTAAGACTCCGTTCTCTGGAACAATGGAGCGAGCAACAGACTTATTGGAAATAATACATACTGATGTATGCGGTCCGATGAGTGTTCATGCTCGCGGCGGGTATCGTTATTTTCTGACCTTCATAGATGATTTGAGCAGATATAGGTATATCTACTTGATGAAACATAAGTCTGAACCATTTGAAAAGTTCAAAGAATTTTAGAGTGAAGTGGAAAATCACTGTAACAAGAAAATTAAGTTTCTACAATCTGATCGTGGAGGTGAATATTTGAGTTATGAGTTTGGTCTTCATTTGAAACAATGCGGAATAGTTTCGCAACTCACGCCACCTAGAACACCACACCGGAATGGTGTGTCCGAATGTCGTAACTGCACTTTGTTAGATATGGTGCGATCTATGATGTCTCTTACTGAATTACCGCTATCATTTTGGGGTTATGCTTTAGATATGGCTGCATTCACGTTAAAATAGGGCACCATCAAAATCCGTTGAGATGACACTGTATGAACTGTGGTTTGGCAAGAAACCCAAGTTGTCGTTTCTTAAAGTTTGGGGTTGTGATGCTTATGTGAAAAAGCTTCAACCTGATAAGCTCGAACCCAAATCGGAGAAATGTGTCTTCATAGGATACCCAAAAGACTATTGGGTACACCTTCTATCACAGATTTGAAGGCAAGATATTCTTTGCTAAGAATGGATCCTTTCTAGAGAAGGAGTTTCTCTCGAAATAAGTGAGTGGGAGGAAAGTAGAACTTGATGAGGTAACCATACCTTCTCCCTTATTGGAAAGTAGTTCATCACAGAAATCAGTTCCAGTGATTCCTACACCAATTAGCGAGGAAGCTAATGATGATGATCATGAAACTTCTGATCAAGTTACTACCAAACATCGTAGGTCAACTAGAGCAAGATCCGCACCAGAGTGGTACGGTAATCCTGTTCTGGAGGTCATGTTACTTGGCCATGATGAACCCACGAACTATGAGGAAGTGATGATGAGCCCAGATTCCACAAAATGGCTAGAGGCCATGAAATCTGAGATGGGATCCATGTATGAGAACAAAGTGTGGACTTTGGTTGACTTGCCCGATGACCGGCAAGCCATAGAGATAAATGGATCTTCAACAAGAAGACTGACGCTGGCACTAATATTACTGTCTACAAAGCTCAACTTGTTTCAAAAGTTTTTCGACAAATTCAAGGAGTTGACTACAATGAGACCTTCTCACCTGTAGCGATGCTTAAGTCTGTCCGAATCATGTTGGCAATTGCCACATTTTATGATTATAAAATTTGGCAAATGGATGTCAAAACTGCATTCCTTAATGGATATCTTAAAGAAGAGTTGTATATGATGCAACTAGAAGGTTTTTTTGATCCAAAAGGTGCTAACAAAGTGTGCACGCTCCAGCGATCCATTTATGGACTGGTGCAAGCCTCTCAGAGTTGGAATATACGCTTTGATAGTGTGATCAAAGCATATGGTTTTATACAGACTTTTGGAGAAGCCTGTATTTACAAGATAGTGAGTGGGAGCTCCGTTGCATTTCTGATATTACATGTGGATGACATATTATTGATCGTAAATGATACTGAATTTTTGAATAGCATAAAAGGATACTTGAATAGGAATTTTTCAATGACAGACCTCGGTGAAGCTACTTATATATTGGGCATCAAGATCTAAAGAGAGATCAAGACGCTTAATTGGACTTTCACAAAGCACATACTTCGATAAAGTTTTGAAGAAGTTCAAAATGGATCGGTCAAAGAAAGGGTTCTTGCCTGTGTTACAAGGTGTGAAGTTGAGTCAGACTCAATGCCCGACCACTGCAGAAGATAGAGAGAAAATGGAAGTCATTCCCTATGCCTCAGCCATAGGTTCTATCATGTATGCAATGTTGTGTACCAGACCTGATGTGTGCCTTGCTATTAGTTTAGCACGGAGGTACCAAATTAATCTAGGAGTGGATCACTGGACAATGGTCAAGGACATCCTGAAATACCTGAAAATGACTAAGGATATGTTTCTCGTTTATGGAGGTGAAAAAGAGCTCGTCGTAAATGGTTAGGTCGATGCAAGCTTTGACACTGATCTGGATGACTCTAAGTCACAAACCGGATATGTATTTTTATTGAATGGTGGAGCTTTCAGTTGGTGTAGTTCTCAGTAGAGCATCGTGGCGGGATCTACGTGTGAAGCAGAGTACATAGCTGCTTCGGAAGCAGCAAATGAAGGAGTCTAGACGAAGGAGTTCATATCTGATCTAGGTGTAAAATATCTAGTGCATCGGGTCCAATGAAAATCTTTTGTGACAATACTGGTGCAATTGCCTTGGAGAATCCAGATTTCACAAGAGAACCAAGCACATCAAGAGACGCTTCAATTCCATCCGCGATCAAGTCAAGGAGGGAGACATGGAGATTTGCAAGATACATACAGATCTGAATGTTGCAGACCCATTGACTAAGCCTCTCTCACGAGCAAAACATGATCAACACCAAGACTCCATGGGTGTTAGAATCACTGCTGTGTAATCTAGATTATTGACTCTAGTGCAACTGGGAGACTGAAGGAAATATGCCCTAGAGGCAATAATAAAGTTGTTATTTATATTTCCTTATATCATGATAAATGTTTATTATTCATGCCAGAATTTTATTAACCAGAAACTCAGTACATGTGTGAATACATAGACAAACAGAGTGCCCTAGTATGCCTCTACTTGACTAGCTCGTTAATCAATGATGGTTAAGTTTCCTAGCCATAGACATGTGTTCTCATTTGATGAAACGGGATCACATCATTAGAGAATGATGTGATGGACAAGACCCATCCGCTAGCTTAGCACTATGATCGTTTAGTTTATTGTTATTGCTTTATTCATGACGTATACATGTTCCTATGACTATGAGATTATGCAACTCCCGAATACTGGAGGAACACTTAGTGTGCTATCAAACGTCACAACGTAAATGGTTGATTATAAAGATGCTCTACAGGTGTCTCCGATGGTGTTTGTTGAGTTGGCATAGATCGAGATTAGGATTTGTCACTCCGAGTATCGGAGAGGTATCTCTAGGCCCTCTCGGTAATGCACATCACTATGAGCCTTGCAAGCAATGTGACTAATGAGTTAGTCACGGCATGATGTATTACAGAATGAGTAAAGAGACTTGCCGGTGACGAGATTGAACTAGGTATGATGATACCGACGATTGAATCTCGGGTAAGTAACATACCGATGATAAAAGGAACAACATATGTTGTTATGCGGTTTGACCGATAAGGATCTTCGTAGAATATGTGGGAACCAATATGAGCATCCAGGTTCCGCTATTGGTTATTGACCGGAGATGTGTCTCGGTCATGTCTACATAGTTCTCGAACCCGTAGGGTCCGCATGCTTAACGTTCGATGATGATTTATATTATGAGATATATGATTTGATGACCGAAGGTTGTTCGGAGTCCCGGATGAGATCACAGACATGACGAGGAGTCACCAAATGGTCGAGACATAAATATTCATATATTGGAAGGTTACATTCGGACACCGGAATGGTTCGGGTCGTTTCGGAGTATCGGGGGTTGCCAGAACCCCCTGGAAGTTATTGAGTCCCATGTGCCTAGTGGTGGAAGAGAGGAGGCAGGCCAGGGAGTGGCGCGCGCCCCCCTAGCCCAAACCGAATTGGACTAGGGTTGGGGGCCGCCCCCCTTTCCTTCTCTTCTCCTCTTCCTTCCCCCTTCTCCTTGTGGGAATAGGAAAGGGAAGGGCGAATCGTACTTAGAGTAGGACTCCCCCCCTTGGACGCGCCACCCCTTGGCCGGCCTCCTCCTCCCTCCCCCCTTTATATACGTGGGAGCGGGCACCCCATAGACACACAAGTTCATCTTTTAGCCATGTGCGGTGCCCCCCTCCATAGTTACACACCTCGGTCATATCGTTGTAGTGCTTAGGCGAAGCCCTGCATCGGTAACATCACAATCACCATCACCACGCCGTCATGCTAACGGAACTCTTCTCGGCCTCAGCTGGATCAAGAGTACGAGGGACGTTACCAAGCTGAACGTGTGCTGACCGCGGAGGTGTCGTGCGTTCGGTACTTGGATTGGTTGGATCGCGAAGACGTTCGACTACATCAACCGCGTTATTAAATGCTTACACTTTCGGTCTACGAGGGTACGTAGACACGCTCTCCCCTCTCATTGCTATGCATGTCTGATACGTCTCCAATGTATCTACTTTCCGAAACACTTTTGCCCTTGTTTTGGACTCTAGCTTGCATGATTTGAATGGAACTAACCCGAACTGGCGCCGTTTTCAGCAGAATTGCCATGGTGTTATTTTTGTGCAGAAATAAAATTTCTCGGAATGACCTAAAAATCAACGGAGAATATTTTTGGAATATGTAAAAAATACTGGCGAAAGAATCAAGGCCAAGGGCCCCACAACCTGTCCACGAGGGTGGGGGCGCGCCTACCCCCTGGGCACGCCCCCTGCCTCGTGGGCCCCCTGGTGCTCCACCGACCTCAACTCCAACTCTATATATTCACGTTCAGGGAGAAAAAAATCAGAGAGAAGGATTCATCGCGTTTTACGTTACGGAGCCGCCGCCAAGCCCTAATCTCTCTCGGGAGGGCTGATCTGGAGTCCGTTTGGGGCTCCGGAGAGGGGAGTCCATCGCCATCGTCATCATCAAACTTCCTCCATCACCAATTTCATGATGCTCACCGCCGTGCGTGAGTAATTCCATCATAAGCTTAGTGGACGGTGATGGGTTGGATGAGATTTATCATGTAATCGAGTTAGTTTTGTTAGGGTTTGATCCCTAGTATCCATTATGTTCTAAGATTGATGTTGCTATGACTTTGCTATGCTTAATGCTTGTCACTGGGGCCCGAGTGCCATGATTTCAGATCTGAACCTATTATGTTTTCATGAATATATGTGGGTTCTTGATCCTATCTTGCAAGTCCATAGTTTTTATGATCTGTTAACCCTGAAGTGATAACAATCGGGATACTTACTGGTGATGACTGTAGTTTGAGGAGTTCATGTATTCACTAAGTGTTAATGCTTTGGTCTGGTACTCTTTTAAAATGAGGCCTTAATATCCCTTAGTTTCCAATAGGACCCTGCTACCACGGGAGGGTAGGACAAAAGATGTCATGCAAGTTCTTTTCCATAAGCACGCATGACTATATTTGGAATACATGCCTACATTACATTGATGAACTGGAGCTAGTTCTGTGTCACCCTATGTTATAACTGATGCATGAGGAATCACATCTGACTTAATTATCCATCACTGATCCATTGCCTACGAGATTTTCACATATTGATCTTTGCTTAGTTACTTTTCCGTTGCCACTGTAACAATCACTACAAAACCAATACTGTTCCTTTTGCCACCGTTACCGCTACTATCATATTACTTTGGTACTAAATACTTTGCTGCGGATATTAAGGTTTCCAGTTGTGGTTGAATTGAAAACTTAGCTGCTAATACTTGAGAATATTCTTTGGCTCCCCTTGTGTCGAATCAATAAATTTGGGTTGAATACTCTACCCTCGAAAACTGTTGCGATCCCCTATACTTGTGGGTTATCAATATCCTAGATAGATCTTGCATGATCGTAGGCAATTTTTTTTGAAATACAGCGTTCCCCAACAAAATGAAGCCCTTGTGTTCGATGGCATGAGAGAACCATGGAGGATGTATGATCCTGTGATGGACGTGCAGATTTATCAACTTACCGCGGTGACCTGTCAGATAGGCGAGAGCGCGGTTGAAGAACACAATTAGCCTGAAGTCTTTATAATTCACAGATCTTGTGGGCACTTGGAAGATTACAACCTTGACCAAATCCAAACTTGGTATCATGTTGGCTACTGTAAGATTCCGAGTATTCTGGGTCATGGTGCCAAAGCAGTGTAGTGTTAATCGAAGGAAGGGGGCTCAATCGCCGGGCGTAGACCTCCACGAGCATCTAGCTGTCGCGCCCGTCAATAGCACCATCCAAGACGTGTTCATGCCGACCCAGTACATATGATTAATGTAGTTGATGGTGACGGGGATCGGACCGCAGTCAAGGGTGTTGATGCTCACCACCCTACGATCGTTATCCTACGTGACATGCCGTTTTTGAAGATCAGGCAGCATCAGCAAGCAAGGAGCTGGCTTAAAAAGCTCTGGCCTGAGGACTTTGAGTAAACAGTACAGCCCCGACGAGCATGCGGCAAGCGGCATGGTACTGAAATTTTCCACGCGCGAAATAATGAGCTTGATTACCTCTGTGGGGAGTGAATTCCAGCCACTCTTTCGGCGGACGCTTCTCGGTTCTGCCATTGTTAGTGCTTGGGTTTCGGAAGAGGGGGGAGGTGCCTTAGCGGGGATGGAAGATTGGACGATTATGTGCGGACAAAGATGGAGAAGCGAATATGTGCTATGAGAAGTGGGTAGGTGATGATGACTACAGCATGCCGCTTGACTTACGAGACACCTACTGGCATCGTAGGGTCATATCGATGCCAGACAACTTCCTAGAGTGATCACAGTACTAATAATCCCTACAGTACCTACTACTATGCCCTAGTTTGCATATAGAGTAGTGGAGTAGGACTTTGCTCTACTAGTAACACCGAAGGAGTAGTATATTCTAATCTAAAATAGTTACAAACTTTAATGCCCGAGCGTGGAACGACTACGAACTACCATCGGTGCTAACTCCAATCCCCAGCAAATGTTTGCTGGGAGACATGGCAGTTGCAAACACCCGCGACGTAGTTCAGTACATGTGTAAGGGTGGAGGTTCTGTAAAATATTAGGCTTAAAAGGCCACCGTTGGATGGAAATCTGATGGTTACGTGGGATTCACCAGGATTGAGCTCGTGGCGAACAATGGCCAAATATCATTACTAAAAAAGGTTAAAACATCCAGGGCTATAACTTGAACCGGCTGACCACTAACAATGATACTAACATAGTTGTAAAATGGTCAAAGACCGTGTCTATGTGGTGTTTGGAATTATATGCAAAAACTAGCAAGATGCCCGTGCATTGCACGGAACATCAAGATGCATTCTTTTACAAAACACCTGTTGTGATTGACCCATGCAGGAGTAATCCCATGTGTAAAAACTAATGATATCTCGAGAATTTTATGGGAAAATGGTATCTCGAGAATTTCATCGAAAAAATGATATCTCAAGGAAGATGAGTTTTAAGGTGAGGAGGAGTGGGGCGTGGTGGTGACTAGTGGTCGGCCTGGGCGGGGGCATGGGGATGGACGGCGCCGGCAGCGGCCACCATGCCATATTGTTCTGGAGACTTCCTTTTTTGATTTCACAGCAATGAGTTTGTGGGAGATAAGGATGAACGAGGCAAGGCCTTTTCTATAAATGTGGAGAGATGTGCAAGTATCTTTTGTAAAATTGTCATAGTTTGCTTTCTATCCGTCAGATATAGATCGGCGGTCTATATTACAAGATGGCAGGCACACCATCATCACCAACTCGGTTTTTATAAGAGTAGAGATAGAGACTAGGGAGGAGCACCATCTACTGCTTCGTGTGCTACTCCTATGCTCCATTTGGCGGCCACAACGTCCCCTACAGCCACTCCCTCCTGTGCTCCATTCGGCGGGCGTTGTTGGAATTTGGGGAGCGCACTCACGTGACTACTGGCAGCGACAAATTCACCGACGACGACTTATTGCCCGACCTCGACAACCTCTTCCTCAACGACATGGGCAACAACCTCAACACCAACAGTGTTCCTCCCGTTGCATAGTATGTGTTTCTGTTCTTCCTGTTCAAAATCGTGGTAGAATTCATGTTTCTAGTTTGTGTCCAAGATTCAATCTGTTCATCTACTATACTAGCCCACATGATTAGTTTAATCTGTGTTATAGCCGTCATGATTTATTTTGTGCTTATTCGGATTAAATCTTGTAGTAACGTGCTCATATATTCACCTGGCGCAACGTCCCCTACAACCACTCCCGTTTCATCGATGGCCTGGTTGATGCCTCAAGGTGCCCCGCGTCTACAAGAGTTTCGACTGCGAGAGGTACATCGACCAACACTCGCTGGCGGAGCATATTTCCAGATGCGCGCACGCGCCCTGCTACTGCTATAAGTGCACGTCGCCGTTTGAGGGCTCGCCGGCAAGCCTCGTGCATCACCTCACGGCACAACACTACTGGCCCGCGGCGGTGAACATCAAGTAGACGCGTTACCTGTTCGCCGTGTCAGAGTCGCTGGAGGATCACCGCCGCTTGTTAGTCGCAGAGGAGGACGGCAGCGTCTTCCTCTTGGTCGTGGGCACCGACAAGGCCCGCACAGGCCACCGCCCCGTCTTTGTAGTGTGCGTCAGGGGCAATGCCACTGATGCTGACACGAGGCCAGTGTACGGGTGCACGCTCACTATTACTGCCCCTCAAAGGTATGTGGGTGCCGATCCCGGCTCCATGACGCTGACTGGGACTGTGCCGCGCTGCTCTGTTCCCGGCGAAGTGGTCATGGAAGACCCATGGTATGATTTTCACCCCAATATGGTGCACGGGGACTCCAAGGAGGTTCAACTGGACATATGCATTACCAAGTTAAATGTTGATCATTAGTCTTCGCTCGACGTAATCCGTTGTCTAAGCATGTGGAGACTTCTTATTTACATACTATAGAACCTTCCATGCATGATCTTGCTCTATTAGAGTATCGCGCTTGAAGAAAAGTGTATCCATTTATGGTTTTGTCTAGAATCTTCCATGTATGCTTTTGCTCCATTAGAGTTCTCGCTTGCCATTTATGAGATTAACAGAGAATTTTTACTACAGTACTGGTGAAAGACTTATGATGAACTATTTATTACATCTCCTCTGCCCCCTCCCAAGTCAACCTGATTTAATCCCTTCGTCTAGGTGTATAAGAGCATGGTTAATACTTAATAGTATAGCCAACTGTTGACTATAAGAAAGTGCCATGTCATATGTAGCCAACATATATAACAATCGATACTCAAAAACTAATTCTTAAAAATCATTTCTTGCAAAGCACAATAAGTGTTATTTCTTCACAAGTTTTGGATGTAGGTTGAACAGTTGAACGCATTTGTTTGCAAAAGACACTTTTTTATCTATTTCACCCGGATATTTGTGAGCTCTAGAGAAGAAATAATATCCGAAGAAACCTATCGATACTCGTTACACATGAGATGTCCCCCACATCCTTTGTCAAAATAAACAACTCCCCGATCAATGCATTTCACTGTTCTGTGCAATGCACGGGCACCTTACTATATGTTAGTACGACCATACATTTAACTAACATTATATATAGTACAATAAATGCTCTTGCATGTCACTAAAGTTATATCATTGAAAACTATGTTCAAATACGAATCCAACGATATAGTTTTTGTTAACATGCACTAACATTTTGTCAGTTAAATCTTCAGTCAAATTCAATGGGGGGCTAATAAACCATGACCGAGGTAGTACTAGTGTAGAGGGCGACGCTACACTGGAGTCTCACCCCGCTTGTGGCGCAGCAGTAAAGCCTTCATAAAACCCCACCACTCCCAGTAATAAGTGGCCAGGTAAAATAAACGGACAAGCAACCATCACATCCCTCCGTCTTTTTTGCATTTCATCTGTCTGCATTTCTTTATCCAGTTCATCTCGCACACTCGATCCCTAGCTACTACTCCCTCTGTCCAGGTGCATAGGGCGCCTAAGAGAATCCTAAAGTTCCAAAAGTGTTAGACGTAATTCAATTAAATGTTCCTCATTTATCTAAACCGTCTCGTTTTTTCCGTTTGCTCTACGTGGACACGCTCCTTCTCCTAATCTCCCACTGGTTCACTTCCTAGTAATCTCCTGTGTGAAAGCAAACGGCATGCATGGTGCTTTTAAGAGGCTGGCCACGGTGGGAGTAACATCAGTAGTAACATCATACTTTTCAAGATAATTTTGCTTATGTGGCACATATTTAATGATGAGAGAAGTGATGGTGGTAACTTAGCTAGTTACTGTAACATCACACATACCAAGACAATATGAGTCTATAGGCTAATAAATGAACCATGACATGACACCACACATATGTTACTACCCACTGTGGAGGTAGTAACATAGCCTAGTAAAATGTGATGTTACTAGTATAAGTTACTCCCCATTGTGACTAGTCTGTGCCAGGCGCTGATTAGACGAGTGAATTCGACTGGTGGGCCGTGCGACGTGGGATTTTTCTTTTGCATGTGTTAGCCGAAACGGCCAGCATTAATGACAGTATTAATTTCCAAATTCAGTCTCGATTTTGACTAAAACCTGGGTGCGCTCTCGTCTAATCTCAACCCACCTAAATCATAGAGCTTTTTCTTAGGCGCCCTATGCACCTGGACGGAGGGAGTACTCCTAGTATCCCTAGCTACTACTCCTAGGGCCAGTTCTTTTGGCGGCTTAAAAAATAAGCCGTCTCTGCCCCAACTTTTCCCATAAGACTAGTCATAGTGGAGAGTAAGATAAGGCGCCTCACTCATTTATTTGGGCTTCTAAACTACTAGTACCTCTGTCCCGGTTTATTTGTCACCATTGTAATTTGTGCTAAATTTTGACCAAAGATTTAACTGATAAAATGTTAATGCATGTGGCATGCATAAACATTTCATTAGTTAAATTTATGGTCAAAATTTGATATAGATTACAATAGTGACCAATAAACTAGGACAGAGGTAGTAGTTATGGGATTACTAGTCTAGAAGCCTAAAAGAACTGGCCCCTCATACTCCTAGTAGTAGTACTCAAGTTGGAATTCCAATTGCACGACACAATTTGTTAGGCAAAAAATCCGATACATGGTGTATGAAGCAGTTTGGGAATTTGGATGCCTTCCTGACCATTGAGATACTCCGTACAAAGTATGATAGAGAAATAATCACAGAGAAGGAAGCTAAAAGTAAACAATCAAATGAGCATTTTTGCATTTGTTTTGCATTGAATCGTTTCACAAGCTTGACTTGTGTTGTTTTTCTACTTTTACAAAAACTGCATCGTAATGTTAAAATGTGCATTTGCACGTACATAAGTAATAGTCTCCAAGCATATATACAGAGAGAGACGTGTAGTGCGACAGTCTAAAGTAATGTTTGTGCTATATGCACGTACTTACAAAATGCGTATGGATACACAAGATTTCCAAACTTTTCCTTTTACATAATTAAGGATGCTAATAATTCCTGAACATTCGGGATTTATCATTTGCGTCACAAAACTAATGAGATCATCTTACGAAACTAAATTATTTCTAATAAAAGCCATGGCGCTCGCAGGAGTGCTTGCGGCGCGCCACGAGTGCCTTGGTGCGCAGCTGTTTCCCAGCGCGCTGACACAATGCCTCTTCCTCGGCCTCGCAACTCGCGAGGTGCTGATTGGCGGCTTACCGGTGGGCGAGCGCGATCTCACTGGTGTGGTGATCCGGCGCCAATAGGTACTCCTCCTTGCTGGAAGCATGCACCCGGTCCACATACGGCCAAGCGTGGATGAGGAGCTCGTGCCCGACTGCACTCGGGGATTTGGCACGGCCGTCCTCCGCCACCCTCACGGCTCTTGCACGAGCCTTCTGCCAAAGACCCAATTGTCTGACTCTCTCGAACGCGACATAGGACTACTAGGCAGCATCCTCACGGTGCACTTCTCTTCCTCGACCTTCTTCTTCGCCACTATTTTGGCGCGCTCTGCCAGAGGCAAAGCCTCCCACAAGGCGACATCCATTTCTTTCCAAAGCTCCTCAAGGATGGGGGGCTCAGTGGGCGGCAAGGTGTTCTCCTCGTAGCGGGGAGCCGACGCGTCCTCTGACATGCCTGCTAGCGAGGCTGGGAATGTCGACGCGCCCACCTCGACGCGTCGCGGCAAGGAGCGGAACGCCGATGCGTCCTCCTCGACTAGTGGCGGCGAGGAACGGAACGGCGACGCGTGACCGTCCATGTGGTGCAGCGAGGGGCGCCTAGGGCTTGGGAGGGGCGATGCCATGGTGGTCGACATGAGAGGGAGGGGGAGGAGATAGCGATGAACGTGAGAGTTCTTATGAATGCCGTGGGAGGAACATTATTTATAGCGAGCAATGGCACACCTACGTAAGATATGGATTGAGCTTCAGTGACTTAACTGTAGGTGCAGTTGCGACACTGACATGTGGGCCAGATGCCTGCTGGGCCCACATGTTAGTGACCCAATGCACCTACAGTTAAGTAACTGAAGCAACGTCCCGTAAGATATGTTGCGTGATTAATATAATAGCTATGTGGGCATATTTGTTGGATTAAATTACGGAGGAGTGAAGGGGTGGAAATATTGCTGGTCACAACGGATTGGATGAGCGCGGGGGGAGGAGAGTCATGCATGCAGATTTTTTCAACACGGGGTGGAGTGGTTGGACTACCGGAGGGAGAAAGAGAGTCAAGAAGGCGTTTAGATTTCAAGGTGCACTAAATTATTGCATGCGATGATTAAGACCGGCCATAGTGGTGGTAATGTGGTACTAAGTGGTATCATGCACACGGGAATAGCAAACATGCTGATGTGGCAAAAATTAAAGAAGAGAGGGGGGTTAGAGTAACATAGGTAGATACCGTATCATGTTAAATACTATGCTACTTTGTGTCGTGCATGGCACTATAAAGGTAGTCCCATATCATACACTAGTATCATACACATGATACTAGTATATGATACTTTCTACTATGAGTAGCCTAAAGAGAATATTAACTACTCTCTACTCTTATAAAAAACAGAGTCGGTGATGATGGTGTGCCTGCCATCCTGCAATATAGGTCGTCCGATCTATATCTAATGGATAGGAAGGAAACTATGACAATTTACCCGCACTCCTCTCAACATTTGCAGATAAGGCCTTCCCTCGTTCATCCTTTTCTCCCACAAGATCTTGATGTTCTTGGTAAGACTACAAAAACTATTCCACTGCCTCTATCTTGGTAAGAGTAGGTGAAATTTTTGAATCGAGCCCTTTAAACTAGAAGGGAGGTAGTAGTACTCTAATAGATAACCTTGTTGTGATGACTAGATAGGACATGGCACGCACCTGGATGAAGGAACTAGTCTGCATTGTGCATATAAGTTTTGTCTGAAGTCAATGGGCCTCTACTTTGACCAAACTTATAGAAAAATGTATCAACATTCACAATGTCAAATCAATATTTTTATACTCATTATAAAACATAGTTTCATAAAATATATATTTGGTATTGTAGATATTGATATAATTAGTATAAATTTGGTCAAAAACTTTGCAAACTTTGACTTGACACAAATCTTACGCGGAGTAAAAAGGACCAGAGGGAGTATAGTGCATGTGGAGTAGGCAAAAAAATTGCTCATTTATAGCAGTCTGAAGTCTGAAAGGCGCGACCGCGCGAGAGAGGCGAAGGTCGTGGGAGGCGTGATGGTTGACGGAATTAAGTGAAGTTACATCCACGCGCCGGCATGGTGTGCGAACATGCAGAAGCTATACCGTCAGGCCTACCATATGGTTCTAGTAGACTTGACATCTAGTGGGTCCCGCATAGTACTCGAGAACTCTTTGGGGGCATGCAACCATTTATCCACCGGGCAAGCCAACAACCCCATGCCATTTGCACACCCTACTCGTCCTCGTCTTCTACCTTACAAAAATTTGCTCCCAGTCGTCCTGTCCTTTCACATTACACCAGTTCAACTTCTCCTAACCCGCCTCCAAAATCCATGGCCTCCCAAATCTCCATGATCGCCGCTGAGTACCAGGTTAGATCCATCACCAACGTTGAGTTCATCGTCATCTACACCCGTAGATCCACGATGGTGGAAGCATGCCTTGTTCACTTCCTACGCATGTTCAAAAGTTCAAAGGATGAGTGGGTCGTTGGGCTACATGTTGAGTACACCACAGTCCTGGAAAGCGAGAAGATTCTAAAGGAGGCAGAGAAGAAGAAGCCTGCAGTGATACAGGTTTGCATACATACACTACTAGGAAAAGGCTTATACATAGAAGTTTACCAGTAGCGTGTGTTTTGGTGCCCACGCTACTGATAATTAGCAGTAGCATGTGTTACAAACCATGCTACTGGTACAACTTAGCAGCAGCGCGGGTTTCTAGAGGGCACGCTACTGGTAAGTTAGGCCCACCACACCCCCCGGCCAAAAAATAGTAGCAGCGTTGGTACCCTAGCAAGCGCTACTGTTAAGAAAATATCAGTAGCGTGAGGCCACTAAGAAGCGCTACTGCTACTTCTTCTATGTGTAATCTTTTACCAGTAGCGTGTTTTCTGGGCAAGCGCTATAGCAAGTTTTATGTACCAGTAGATATTTTGGCTGGCACACATAGCAGTAGCACGCTTTGGTGCCCAGCGCTACTGCTATGGTTGCCAGCTAAAATATCTGCCACCTTTCCCCCTTCTTCTTCCTCCCCCTTTCTTTCTCCCCCTCCCTCTTGCACTTGCTTGTCCTTCAATGCTTCCCCCTCTTCTTTGCCCCTCCTCCCCCTTCCATTAATGCCCTCCCTCCTTTCTCTTCCTTGTTTTTGCCCCTCC